>NW_004444311.1:240205-245444 GCF_000243295.1 Trichechus manatus latirostris
GTAGCCTACAGGACTGTGAGAGAATAAACTTCTCTTTGTTAAAGCCATCCACTTGTGGTATTTCTGTTATAGCAGCACTAGATGACTAAGACAGATGGGATGTAAGTGTTGGAGGGGGAAGAGACTCCAGACTTAAATTTAATTAAAAGAGACTCTTATTAAGCCAAGACAAAGACAATCACTGCAGTGAGGGACCCACTAGTGTGCACCAGCCACAAGAGACTAGCAGAATCCACTGAATCACCATCAGGGTGTTTCTAATGTACTGTTACAAAAAGAAGTAACGATACATTATTGTCAAAGGCAGGATAACAAAGTGGGACCTTTATAATGATTGGTTTACAGAGCTTTGTTGACCAGTTACCTACTTAGAGACATTACATTGATTGGTGGCTTACAAGTTTTATTTTACGATTTCTTGGGAAGAAACTGTAGAGACGAGCTGTTTGGGTTAAGGCTCCTTTGCGGACAAGTTAACAAAATTCTGATTGGTAATTGGTGAAGTACGATAGTTTCTTCTGAGTGATATGGGTGCTTTGTTGGTAAGTTGCCACTTGGTTACCATAAAGAGTTCACAGGTAGTCACAGTTACATAAAAGCCCCTTTGGAATAAACTGGCAACACTAAGTTATGGCTAGGATAGAAGGAAAAAACCACATTTTCTCAACAGGCAGAACTGGTTCCACTGGTTTTCTTAAACAGAAAGGATTTCAAACCTGAACCCTACCTCAGTTTCATTTACTGTGGTCAAACACTTCTTTTTATAGTTTTTAGGTTCTCTATATCATGAGGAAATAATATTAATGCAAAGTAATCCTTATTATTTTACTTTCTTGTTTGCTTGTTTTTTGGGGAGTGTCATGGATTGAATTGTGTCCCCAAAAAATGTGTGTAGCAACTTGGCTAGGTCATGATTACCAGTATTATATGATTGTGTAATCTAATGTGATTTCCTTATGTGTTGTAAACTCTATCACTATGATGAGGTTAAATGTGATCTCCTTATGTGTTGTAAATTCTATCACTGTGATGAGGTTATGCTGATGAGGTTTAGAAGATCAGATAGTGTCTTAATCCAATCTCTTTTGAGATATAAAAGAGACAAGTGAGCAGAGACACATGAGAACCTCGTACCACCAAGAAAGCAGTGCCGGGAGCAGAGCGCGTCTTTTGGACCTGAGGTTCCTGCACAGAGAAGCTCCCAGACCAAAGAAAGATTGATGACATGGACCTTCCTCTAGAGCTGGCAGAGAAAGCTGACACCCTGAATTTGGACTTGTAGCCTACAGGACTGTGAGAGATTAAACTTCTCTTTGTTAAAGCCATCCACTTGTGGTATTTCTGTTACAGCAGCACTAGATGACTAAGACAGGGGGATAAGTTCTTTTTTTTATTCTTGAAAATTGAGAAGTTGGTGGTAGCGATTACTGAGACAGAAACGAATGGAAGAGTAAACCATTTGAAGAACAAAATTAAGCTCTGTTTTGGCCATGTCAAATTTGAGATGCCTGTTATTTTGTTCAATGGACATGCAGATGCTTGATTCTCAGGCCCAGTGAACAGATCAGAGCTAATAATAAAATTTTGTGAGTCATCAGTGCATAGAAGATATATAAAAGATGAAGACTAGATGATATCCCCTGAAGATTTAGGTGTAGGTATAGGAAAAGAGGGAGCCTATGGATGAGGCCAGCTGTACTCCAACACTTAGAGGTCAGCCCAAGAGGGCCAAAAAAAAACAAAAAACAAAAAAGCTTATAATACTAAGGAGAAGCAGCTAGTGATACAGAAAGAAATCCTGGTGAGAGGTCATATGCAGAAAATTATTTGAGAAGGAGAAATTGTTTCACGGAAGAGACTGAATGATGCTGAGAGATGGAGTAATATGAGGATAAACCAAAAAACCAAACTTGTTGCTGTCTAGTCGATTCTGACTCATAGTAACCTTACAGGACAGAGTAGAGCTGCCCCCATAGAGTTTCCAAGGCCATAAATCTTTATGGAAGCAGACTGCAACATCTTTCTCCCGTGGAGGGGCTGGTGGGTTAAAACAATTGACCTTTTGGTTAGCAGCTAAGGGCTTATACTCTGCCACCAGGGCCCCTTCAAATATGCATATGTGTCAGGAGCACCAATAATAACACAATGATTTTACACATACTGCAGTACTTATGAGTAGAATATCAGGATATCTTTAATTTCTTCAAAATATCTTAGCAAAAACAAAAAGTTAAAATTTGTTAAAGAAAAAGAAAGGGTGCCCATAGAGGAAACTGTTTAAATATGCAGATAATTCTACGTTGTGTATGCATGCATGTGTATGTGTGTGTGTATGTATATAAATATGTACACACATATATACATATACATGTATTGGAAATACATGTATTTGTATATTTAAAGAGAAAAGTCCATTTATAATACAAACAAACTCAAAGATAATAATTTCCAATTTTTTAAGTCTTATTTCATGTTCCTAGTAGTCTTTTAAAGTATTATTTATAGATATATGTTATATTTCATAGTAAATTTATGCTGATCATATTATCTTTTAGTTTCATTTTACCTTTTTTATATATGTATGTCAGGAGCACCTATATATATATATTATCAAATACATATTATAGCAAATTGGTGGTGATGGAAACCCAGCTGGCTGAAGTAAATTACAGAATGGACTATTTTTGAATACTATGATTATACTGCACTTTATTTTTTCTATTAATGGCAGTGATTTTTAAATATAAATATTTAAAAAATTATTTTTGTAAATCTAGAGAACTCAGAACATGGTATAAAGCCAGCTTCTTTTAACTTATTAGAAATTGTGCAATAATTCTTTGTTCTCAAGAAGATACTCCAAGAAACCTATTCAGTCCTATCTATATTTGGTGTGTGTTCATGTACATTCATGACAGTAGATGTTGTCATCAAAGACTGCTCATGAGAATTCATATATACTATGCTTAAAAGAGATGGTGTTTCTGAACTGGGATATTTGTATATCAAAAGGGGGGAGCCAGATATGTTTTGCTTTTGAAGCATACATTATGATTGAGTGGACAAATCATATACTTGAAACAGACGATTTTGATTAGATTCTGACTCCTCCATGTACCAGTCATGTGATCTTTAACTAGTCATTAGAACATTCTATTCTTTTTTAAAAAATAAATTATCTCTAAGAAATGTTGCTTGTGTAAAAGAATTGTCTTAAGGATAAAATAAATTGTATACAAGAAAAATCTTTGGAAAGTCTTCATTCATTCAGTAATATTCCTGAGTTTCCACTATGTGCTCAGCCTTGTGTTAGTGCTGCTATAGAGTTATGATGCAAGACACCATAACTTCTACTACATGCACATCAGTAGAGCCACAGACGTAGGGAATTTTGTCTCTCATGGATGTCATTAGAATTTCTTAAGTCTACAAAGGCATGAAGGTATATCTAACAAATGGGGTTCACAATATAATAGCTTATAGATTGTAGCCTCTGAAAGGAATGTGTTCACTATGAGACCATTTCCGACCCATTCAGATCCACAAAGAGGTGCCCAGTGAGCTCTTTGGTGTTGTTGTTAGGTGGCATTAAGTCGGTTCCATCTCAGAGCAACCCTGTGTACAACAGAATGATACACTGTCTGGTCCTGTGCCATCCTCACAATCATTGTTATGCTTGAGCCCATTACTGAACCCGCTGTATCAATCCATCTTGTTGAGGGTCTTCCTCTTTTTCACTGACACTCTACCCTACCAAGCATGATGGCCTTCTCCAGGGACTGGTCCCTCCTGTTAACACGCCCAAAGCGTGTAAGGTGAAGTCTCACCATCCTTGCTTCTAATGAGCATTCAGCTGTACTTTGTCAAAGACAGATGTGTTTGTTCTTCTGGCAGTCCATGATGTAATCAACATTCTTTGACAACACCATAATTCAGAGGCATCAGTGCTCCTTCAGTCTTCCTTATTCATTGTACACATTTCACATGCATATGATGCTATTGAAAACACCAGGGCTTGGGTCAGTTGCACCTTAGTCCTTAAAGTGACATCTTTGCTTCTTAACACCTTAAAGAGGATTTTTGCAGCATATTTGCCCAGTGCAATGCATCATTTGATTTCTTGACTGCTGCTTCCATGGATGTTGATTGTGGGTCCAAGTAAAATGAAATCCTTGACAACTTCAATCTTTTTTCCATTTATCATGATGTTGCTTATTGGTCCAGTTGTGAGGATTTTTGTTTTCTTTATGCAGAGGTGTAATCCATACTGAAGTAGTGGTCTTTGATCTTCATCAGTAAGTGCTTCAAGTCCTCTTCACTTGTGTCATCTGCATATTGCAGGTTGTTAATGAGTCTTCCTCCAATGCTGATGCCCTGTTCTTCTTCATATAGTCCAGCTTCTCTGATTATTTACTCAGCATACAGACTGAATAAGTATAATGAAAGGATACAACCGTGATGCACACCTTTCCTGACTTTTAACCACACAACATCCCCTTGTTCTGTTTGAACAACTGCCTCTTGATCTATGTACAGGTCCCTCATGAGTACAATTAAGTGTTCTGGAATTCCCATTCTTCCCAATGTTATCCATAATTTGTTATGATCCACACAGTCTAATACTTTGGCATAGTCAATATAACACAGGTAAACATCTTTCTGGTATTCTCTGCTTTTGGTCAGGACCCATGTGACATCAGCAATGATATTCCTTGTTCCAAGACCTCTTCTGAATCTGGCTTGAATCTCTGGCAGTTCCCTGGTGATATACTGTTGCAAAGGCTTTGAATGATCTTTAGTAAAATTTTACTTATGTGTTATATTAATGATATTGTTCGATAATTTCCCCATTCTGTTAGATCACTTTTCTTCGGAATGGTTACAAACATGGATTTCTTCCAGTTGGTTGGCCAGGCAGCCTTCTTCCAAATTTCTTGGTATAGATGAGTGGGCACCTCCAGTGCTGCATCTGTTTGCATCTCAATTGGTATTCCTTCAATTTCTGGAGGCTTGTTTTTTCTCAATGCCTTCAGTGTAGCTTTGACCTCTTCCTTCAGTACCATCTGTTCTTGGTGATATGCTACCTCCAAAAATGGTTGAGAACAGACTCCGGCAAGATGGCGCTCTAGGCAGAAGCACCACGCCGTCCCTCCACAACAAAGATCCAAAAAACTAAGCCAAACAGAGAATCAACAATCCTGAAACCCTAGAACATCAAATGAAGAGATAAAGAACTCAG
>NW_004444311.1:251884-263564 GCF_000243295.1 Trichechus manatus latirostris
TGTTCTGTAAGCCTTCACCTGAAGTACAATAAAATATTAAAAAAAAAAAAATTCCCTCTGACTCATGGTGACCCCATGTGTGTCAGAACAGAACTGTGGGTCATAGGGTTTTTAATGGCTGATGTTTCAGAAGTAGGTCCCCAGGGCTTTCTCCTGAGATGTCTCTGGATGGACTTGAACTTCCAACCTTTCAGCTGGTAGTTCAGTGCATTTATCTTGTGCACCACACAGGGTATCTTACTAACCATACCAAAAAAATGAAAAGTTAAGAACACATCTGATCTTGCATCAAAGCTCTCTACTATCAATTGACCATAATACCAGTACTATGCCTACCTGGTACATCTCTCCACCTTCTCTATACCTCATCCTACCACCAACATCTTCTCTCTAAGAATGACTATATACAAGCCTTGAGATGAAGCTAAGCAGAGTAAAACAAAACACACACACAAACAAACAAACAAACAAAAAACTCAACAATGAAACTATCTTATATTTAAATCTAATTAAAGGAGCAATATTTTGAAATCTGTAAGTCTAAATATGATTAATAGGAGCCCTGGCAGTGCAGTGGTTAAGCACTCTTCTCCTAACTGAAAGTTTGGCAATTTGAACCCACCCAGCAATTCTATGGAAAAAAGACCTGGTGTTCTGCTCCTGTAAAGACTACAGCCTAGAACACCCTATGGGGGCATTTCTACTCTGTCACTTGGGGTTACTATGAGTTGAAAACTCTCCTGGACAGCACCCAACAACAAGCATGAATGACATAATGACATATATAACTAGTGGTCCATACAGTATCCTTTTTTGTTTCTTCTTGATTAACAGGAGACAAACTTTTTGGAGTGGAAACTTGCCCAGATTTTAAGAAAAAAAAAAAAAGTGTTTTTCTTGCAGATAGGTGTGGTCATAAGACTTATTGATGGCTAGTGCATGGTACACTGAGTTTTTTGTGTTGGGCTTAAAAAAACCCTTTAAAAGGGAGTCGGTCTCAGCTCATACTCTCCTTTGTCCTTTGCACTTCTTGTCATCCCTATATATCCTTCAGCTGCCACTCAGGCACTGGAATGCCTACTTTTGGGCTTGCTGTTATTTGAAAGAAAATGAATCTCAATCTTAGTCTAGTCACTGCTATTGGTGAAGCTGCATCTAATCTCTAACTCATATACAGTATTTCTCTAAGAAATTCAGAAAATTTTAAGTTGCATCATAATTTGCCATGGCTTGAAGTTCAATTCTCTTAGTCATATAAATATAGACAGAGAAAAGAGAGACAGAGACAGAACAGAGAGAGAGGGGAAACAAGAAAAAAATAGAATACAGTTATTGCTCTAAAGACAGAAAATCAATTCCCCCTGGCAAAAAAAAAAAAAAAAAAAGAATAGATTGTGGGGTGGAGGAAATGAGGTTGTGTTTAGCAAAATCAACAGTCTATTAAAGTTAATTTTTTTAATTTAATTCCTAAGAAAACGAAGCAACTCCTTTGTTGTTGTTGTTTTGCATTTTAAATAGAGAAAAGGGAGAATTATTGGCCATGTACCTTAAAACAATTTCAAGGATAATTTTTTTTAAATGTAAGATATCATTTAGTTAACTTTAGTATACCTATTGTTTACATATGCCTATCTAATAAAAGTGCAGAGAATCTTATGTAGGAAAAACACTAGCACCCTACTATTAGTCAGAGTGGTAATACAGAAAAGCGATACCATACCTAATTAAATTAGCTAAATGTTTCTGTCTAGATTTATCTAACTGTTGTAATTTAATCAGAGCTAAATGAGATCATCGTTTAATTAAAATTGAGATTAATTAATTGTTCCAATTGTTGTTTCTGTGAAAGATGCAGTTTCTTAACAAAGCCACTTTGATGAAGTAAAGAGATCACTTAAAACATTGCCTTAGGAACATTGCTGTGAATTAGAGTCATGCACAATATAATCATCTTTTTACTTCGAATTAACATACAACATTGAAGGGAAAATATTTACTTTGTCTTGGATCTGTCTTAGTTTCTTAGTGTTGCTGTGATAGAAATGCCTTAAGTGGTTGGATTTAATGAATAAAAATTTAGTTTCTCACAGTTAGGAGGCTGTTCTTGTGTGCCATCAAATCCATTTCTGACCAGACGGGTCAGAGTTTGGGTGCATTCCTGGTATATATAGCAATTTGACCAAAGACATGCTAACATTTGCTAGCATGATTGGGAACTTGGTAGTTCCAGCTGGAAGAAAGCCTCAATTTAGAAACAATAAAGCTGAAAAAACAATAGCTGTTCCTTATCAGGCCTTCTTTTTCTCCATAGAATAAGGAATTGATACTCTTTCTGTGAGCAAGATGGAAAGCATACATGTCTTGCTCTATTTTTCTTGGCCATATCTCACTATTACCTCATTGTTCTTTTGTACTCTTGACTAAGCATGCCTTTCCTTGCAATAGAGATGATAAAACCAAGAGAAAGGTGAACCAAGATAGGTTTACTTCACTCTCCTTTGCACATGAGCACTCCAGTCCTGTGCACTTTGGTGGAAAATGGATATTCTTCCATGATTTTAGATCACTGAAGTGTCAGTATCCATTGTGTGGATATGAGAAAAGTAAGGGTCTTGACTCATGAACCCTAAAGGCATAGACAGACTATCTTTGCATAATCACTTTTCCCCTGACTAAAACGACAAATATTTGAAAATTCCATTTGGTTAAATGTCAGCCTGTCTAACTGAGATAAGTTTTTTGTTTTTTTTTAAAAGAAAAATATTCAAATATGATATAAAATATCAACATTGCAAAGGCAGAGAATGGTTTAGGATGTAGAAATCTTATTTTTTCCTATGATACCTATTCAAGCTGCTAAGTATATTCATGGCCCAAGGGGAAGGACGAAATATACTGATGTCAGAATCTTAAGAAAGATTTTGCCATTCATTCATATGTAGTCTTTGGGATCTCATAATCATTTTAGGGACTTAACAGCTCCTCTCTTTTGTTCTTGGTGTGGTTATCTGAGGGACAGAGGAATTGGAGCTAATACATATACCTAAAAATACACTGGTTTATGACAAAATCCAGAAAGGACAACTAGTTCTAATCATGTTTCTGACACTGATGAGCTTTGTGATTTTGAGCAGCCACTACACCAGTTGGAGGAGCATTTCTTCACATCAGAATGAAAGGGTTTGATGATTAGATCATTTTGAAAACTCTTCCATCACTTAATATTACTTTTTTCCATTGCAGTATGAACACAGTGATTGTATGTGTTCTAATATAATCCATACTACACTAGTAGCTGGCGATAAAGAGAAAAATATAATTTATTCCCTGCTTTCAAAGAGCCCATGTTGTAATCAGAGAAAAACATAACGATCAATGAAGGTCTTCCTAAAAGTTACTTTTGAAAAGTCTTCTTGTTTTATGGTTGTTATACAGTTATGTGAGTTCACAGTTCCTAATCTCAGACAATTATTCAGTGAAAAAAAAAAAAAATCTATACAGCATCACCTAAAAATATCTATTGAGTTCCCAAGTCTTATGTCCAGAAATCAGAATACAAAGACAATAATGAACAGTCACTTCCTTAAGAAATGTACTGTCCAGGGGAGGATACAACACGTAAAGTGATAAATTCACTGTGATGTGACATTTTCTACAATATAAGTCTCTGTGAGTTGCTGTAACATACACATACGGGCTATTTCACCTAAAGTAGAAGGTGAGATAATATATATTTTGAAGCTATAGCTTGAGACAAACATACATTTGTAATATAAATTATTTTCTTAAAGAACAAATCTCCAGATAACCTAAGAAAACTACTAATAACACCCAGGATATTTGCTATGTCATTGAGCCATAACTCAATGAGCTACAGCAAAACAATCCAGGAGAGCCTTCTATCTTGGTGGTAATCATCTAGTAATACAGTCAAACATATACATATGTATTTTTATTTATATATCAGCTACTATGGGCCAGGCACTGTGTATAATGCACAAAACAACATTGTCCTTTCTTCATGGAACTCACGGTCTTGGGAGACAACTAACAATAAACAAATAGGCAAACCAGTAAATCTAAAATTGCAAGTTGTGATTATTGGCATACAGAAACTAAATAATACATCTGGATAGAAAATTGAGAAAAGTTCAGACAATTTATTTTAGCTATTTTTCAGGAAAATGCTATAGGAGGAGATTACTGTTAGACTGTCTTGAAAGTGGAGAAGGAACCCAGAGACATACAAAAATTGGCATTTGTGTCATAGTATATGTGAATGTATTAGATGGGAGTAGAAGGGAATGGAAGAGCTGGCAAAACATTAGAAGAGAGCCACTAAACATGTTGTCCAGAAGGGAGAAATCAAAACACTGTTTCCTTCATTGAGAAAGCTTTGCTAAGGGGAAAATAAAACAAACACATATAAATCATGATACGATTGATATGGTTGATTTAGATTCTGGCTCAGGAAAACTATCGGGGCTGATTGAAGACATCTCATCTGCTGACTGGTGAGCAGTCCATCCATGAATAAGCACATCAGGCACAGAAACAGACTGTGAGAAAGTCATGAAACAGGGAGAATTTGGCACACTTCCTGAATGCATAAAGGACCAGGTGGGTCTAGAGTGTAGTAAGTTTGGTGGAGGAGCAGAAGATGAGGTTATGAAGGGGTCAGATAACAAGGCCTTGATTGGATATATTTAAAAGTTTAGATTTGTTTTTACATATAATTGAAAATCGTGGGGGTCTTTTAAGAGGGGAATTGCATGTTCCTATTTATTTTTTAAATGATTATATTGTTGACAACCTCCTGGGCTCAAAAGTAAAATTAAAGTAAATGAGGGAGTCAGAAGCAGAATTAAGGAACCGTGGGAGAAAAGACCTGTAGATCTGCTCCCAGAAAGACTGCAGCCTGGGAAACCCTATGGGACAGTTCTCCTCTGTTGTATAGGGTCTCTATGAGTCGGAATTGACTTGACAGAACACAACGACAACAACAATCAACTTATTAAATTTTGTCACTTTCCAAGACTCCCTATACTCTCTATTTGATATCTACCATTTGCATTCTTGCTATTTCTTATTGTGTTATTAAAAGATTAAACAAGATACTTTCATATTTGGGTGTCATATTTTTAGATATTATTTTAATTAAACAACTTCTCTAGCTGTGGAATGAAATGTTTCATCCAACATTAGAGATATTGAAAGTTTTAAGCAACAAGTGGTAAAATAGTTGGAGAAGGCCAACTTTGAAATTTATTTTGAAGTGAACTATTAAACCTTGAAGTAAAGGTGTGCCTTTATTGAGCCACATGGAGGTAAGTAAATGCTAAATGCTTTAACTAATACGAAACGTGATTGGATTGTTTTACAATAAAAGAACTTAACAAATCCATTTTAATGAATTAGAACGTACTTAAATGATATTTTTAGTTTTATTTATTTATTTTTTATTGACAAGGATATTACATATTAATGAGAAACTAAATTCCTTCCCCAAAGAAATCTCAGATCATAGAAGTACTGCTACTACTGATACTACAGATACAGAAATTAAAAATAAAAACAAAAGCAAAAACACCTAAGTCCTCAATAAACCTCTGTTAGTCTTAAGAAAAAGATAAATTTTTACAATTACATCTGACATAGTGCTATCAGTTCCCCTAATTATTGGGGACCTATTACTTTGACTTAGTACATTTATTCTTCTCTAGGTATAAAATCCCTATGTTTATGGGTTTCTCTGGTGAAAGTTGTGGATTATGGGAGTTAGGAAATGTCAACAGTCATATTTCTTACTATCTGGCCATTCAAGACACAATTGGTTGGTCTCTATTCACCTGTAGCAACAGAAGGAGAGTAAGGAATAAGAGGAGGAAATGAAACTCTGGCTGATTGCTTCCATGAACAGCTGCCTCCTTTGCCATGTGTCCAGAAGAACTGGATGATGCCCAGCTACCATTACTAATCATTTTGTTTAAAGATTCTAGAGAAGAATCCTGATCAGAAGAGGGAAAATGCACAACAAAATTTCATAGTTTAATGGAATCTAGCATTTCTGGAGCCATGGATGCTGAATGAACCCCCAAAACTATTGCCTTGAGATAATCTTTAAGCCATAAACCAAAAATATCCCCTGAAGTATTCTTAAACAATAGTGTAGCTTAACTAGTAAGGAATGTCTGCCTTGAGCATTATGCTTTTTTAAGATCTATCTATACGGGATCAATTTGACAATAGCAACTTGAAAGGTAAGATTGGAAACTTAAAGGGCAGTGAATTTGTGTTAATGGGGGAGGAACAACTCAGATAAGGAGTGTGAGAATGGTGCACAGCTCGAAGGATAGAATCAGTGTCACTGAATTGTACATGTAGAAATTGTTGAATTGATGTATGCTCTGCTGTGTATATTCTCAATAAGAATTAAAAAAAAAATGAGGCTAATGAGCAGAGAGAAATAGAGCAGGAAATGAGAGAGGGAAGATGGGTAGTTTTTGGTCCTATTGTTTCTATTTTCAGGTATTTTTTTGATACAGCTACAGAATGTTTTGGTTGTCAATTCTTTTTTCAATTACACAAGATATTTTAATATTTTTTCAATAAATTATTTTTATTTGCCTAATTGCTTCAAATGTCTGTGAATTACAACTAAAACATTAAATAACCAAATTCTAAAATTATTTAAATTACTTCCTGCATATATTTAGATCTTTAGCCATCTTTCCTGTGCTTGAAGAAAGTACTGGAAAGCATCTGACATAACCTTTTAAATTTGCAACACTATGTTTATTCCGAAGAAGCCCTGGTGGCACAGTTGTTAACTGCTCAGCTGCAAATCAAAATGCTGGTGGTTTGAACCCACCAGTTTCTCCACGGGAGAAAGATGTGGCAATCTGCTTCCTCAAATATTACAGCCTTGGAAACCCTATGGGTCAGTTCTCCTCTGTCCTGTATGGTTGCTATGATTTGGAATCGACTGGACTGCACACAACAACAACATATTTATTCTATATTCATAGAAGTGAGCACATCAACCTATGGTGAATATGTTATAAAAGAGGCTCTACTCTTTACTATTTTTGTAACATGTGAATTGAATTAAATTATTTGAGCCTCATATGTTATTCATTTATTTAAAGAATATATTTAACTCAAAGGCTTATTATAAGTATCAGAGAAAAAATGTATATAATGTGTGTCTATGTATGCACACAAGTGCACAGATGTGTGCAGTCATATATGGGCACACACACTGTTCTGAGAACCTTGTATGATCTTAATAAATAAAAACTACATTTTCATATATTAAATGTTCTAAGTCTACAAATTTATTTTCTATTTTAATCAGTACTTGTAAGTTGAATATGAAACTACTTGTTGGCCATAAACCCAGTCTTCAACTCCAATTCCTCAGCAAATAACACTTACTGAAGTACAGATCCTTCTAACCCCCACTGGGTATGGCCAATTCCAAATGACTCTTAGTCTACCCTGGTTAGAGGTTTACTTTCCTGTTTTCCACTATAATTGAAACCCTGTCCCAAATACTGCCCCAGTTGATCAGAGACCAGTTAATCTGCCTAGTACTTACTAACGTCTGTTCCTGTGGGACCAGGTTTTATTCCTCTTCCCTAACGACAGAATAGGCTCCTTCTTTACAGCAAGATGTTGTCATTTACCTGAAGACTAGTCGATACCGGCTAAAGGCTGATGCTAAAACTGTACCCTCAACATTTGTCTTTCTCTCTCATCTCTCCCTCCAGTTGAAGAGTAATCTAGCGTTTTCCTCTAAAGGAAACGCCACTTTTTGAATAGAGCATCCCTATATTATCTTGAAAATAGTCTTGTGTAAATATTTAGATATATTTATCTAGGAGATTTAGGGAGTATGTACAAGAACAATAACATGGACAGAATTAATTGGATAATAATTGGCTGCTTATTTAATCAACACTATCACTACCTCTACATAAGTGACTCTTTGGCTGAATGATTGATGAGAAGGAGATTTTGTTTTTTGTTTGTCGTGTGCCCTTGTGCAGGTTAGTACCAGGTTAATACAATAAAAACGGTAAAACCATGTGTGTAAACAGACCTAATCTCAATGCTGATCATTAGGTATTTATGTATACTATATTCTATAGCTATAGGATATAAACCTCTAAAATTTTACTTATGTTGAAAAAGCTAATTCTGCATTTACAAATATATCTGTAATATTACACTTATAAAAACATACTTTATAACATCTATATGCTCCTTGGAGGTAACAATTTTTAGTATATGAAAAGATTGTTTCTGTTGTTTCTACTCAGACTTCAAATTCCCTTGATGATTAGGAATCTAATTTATCTCTGCATCAATAATATCTTGCATAGAGCTTGGCATATAATTGATGTCCTATAAATTGTGTTTTTTCTCAGTTTGTCCTGGGCTGTAATACAAAATGTGTTTCTTATTACAGGTAATATATATTTTTTAAGTGTGAAAAACATGAAATAGAGATTTACTAAACTTAAACATTGACTTTCTAAATCACTTCACCTTTCCATAAGCTATCTAACACATATTTGGAAATGTGTGAAATTTAATTGAGATTGAGATAAACAAGTTTTCTAGATTTCAAAATTCATGTCTAGTTATAATAATTAAATAACTTAAAATTTACAAAATAAAATTTACAAAGATAAATAGATTAAATTATTTTATATCTAAGAATGGCATGCTGTGTTCATTCTTCTTAACATGAAGCCAAGTTTCAAGCTGATAATAGAATCTGATAAGATTATATAGCATACAGCATATAACTATGAAAATTAGAAAATATGAAAAAACAACAGTACAATAAGTTCCTGAGATTGAATTGGAATGAGAAAATAGCAATATAAATGTACATTAAAGCCTTAAGGGCAAGTTTATTAAAATGGCTATGTTACTGATCTTTTTTTTTAAAAGAAAAGAAATTTACTTTCTTTACTGAATTTGAAGGGAACCTAAGAAGTAACTCTATCTACTACAGGATGTAAAATAGAGAAACAAGACTTGGGTGTAGGTAGTTCTTAGGACATGGGCAAATTAGTAAAATGTAGATGCATTATTTTAGGTCTTTCTCAAAAGAGTGGCATGACTTTTGAACTGTTACTTCATTTGAATCAAAAGTCATAAATATTCTTATGCATACTGACTGATACATATTTTCAACTGAAATTATTATGGAGTAAGTGTGCCTTTTCTGCTATCTAACACCAATGATTAGCACTTAACAATTGTGAAACATTCAGAAATGACAGAATCACAGGTGGAAGAATAAAGGGGCTCTGAGTCACAGCATGGAAATGGATTGTTGCCTACCTCATTGGCTGCTGTGTGTTGAATTCTGCAGTTCGGGGTTTATTTTATTTGTTTTAGTGACTAGGGTTGTCTCCTCCTCTGGTTTTTTCCTTACTCAGTAAGCAGCCTTGCTAGGTTCTGTTGTTCAAAAAGACACCTGTTGAGCATAATTAACCCTTTTCTCTCTCACATGCCACATTACTATCTTCAATCCAATTCTTATCTAGTCTAATTTCAAAACAAAAGTCCTTAAATCTGTCGATCCGTCCTTTTTTCTTTGCCATCATATTCAAAATTATATCATCTCTGGTCTAGATGATCTCTACTGTTTCTTGATATTGTATTTATTCCTGCTTCTAACTTTATACCCGACATACTCCTCCAGTCCCTGGAGAATGACATCATGCTTGGTAGAGTAGAGGGTCAGCGAAAAAGATGAAGACCCTCAACGAGATGGATTGACACAGTGGCTGCAACAATGGGCTCAGGCATAACGATGATTGTGAGGAGGTGCAGGACTGCGCAGTGTTTCATTCTGGTGTACATAGGGTAGCGATGAATTGGAACTGACTGGACAGCAGCTAACAACAATAAAGCCTCAAATAATGGGAATTTTTTTTAAAAAAAAAGAAAATTTAATCATTCCTTTCTTGTTTAAAACCTTTTAATGAGGACGTGTGACTCACTTAGGATGCAGAAAGCTGTATCATTCTAGCCTTTACAACAATAACAACAAAATACAGACAGTCAGTGAAATCACACAATTTTGAACCAAACCAAGAGTTGAGTTCTCAGCGCAAACAACTAAAATAAACCTTAAGGATAATCAGAAATCCAAAGATAGTGAGAAAGCAAGCACTTGCTTACCTGGGGGATATGCTGGACACCATGAAAGCCAGTGAAAATAATTCCGTTAAAGTCCAAGTATAGGCTAGCATAAGCAAACAGAAGCCCCAGGAACTGCAGACACCTGAAGGATTCACCCTCATTCATAGGCTGTTTTCCATGGACCTCCACCACCAGACTGAGGGTAGGGCTGGAGAAGAAAGAACACCTCACTCATGGTACGGGGGTGAAGAACAGGAATAGCAGCCACAGAGGAATAAAGACTCCAAGTCCTGCCAGGACACTAAATACAGCTCTATGCCTATACATTTTACATTATAGAATAAATGGAAAAGATACTTGATAGATACTGTCTGAACAGTCTTACTCTAAAAAAATAAAGGGAGTTGAATTCATAGATAATACATTCCATTTCCAGGCCTTTTTGGTCTTTTTGCAGCAGATTTGCCCTATGCAATACGTTGTTTGATTTCTTTTCTTTTTCATAATGGTACTGTAGATGAAGGTTTACAGAACAAACTAGCTTCTCATTAAACAGTACACGTATTGTTTTACGACATTGGTTAACAACCCCACTACATATCAACACTCTCCCTTCTTGACCCTGGGTTCCATATTACCAGATTTCCTATCGCCTCCTGCCTTCTAGTCCTGGCCCTGGGTGAGTGTGCCCCTGTAGTCTGGTTTTGTTTTGTGGGCCTGTCTAATCTTTGGCTGAAGGGTGAACCTCAGGAGTGCCTTCATTACTGAGCTAAAAGGGCATCTGGGGGCCATACTCTAAGGGTTTCTCAGTGCCCTTCAGGCCAGTAAGTCTGATTTTTTTTTTTTTGTGAGTTAGAATTTTGTTCTATATTTTTCTCCAGCTTTGTTCGGGACCCTCTATTGTGATCCCGGTCAGAACTGTCAGCAGTGGTAGCCAGGCACCATCTAGTTGTACTGGACTCAGTCTGGTGGAGACTGTGGTAGTTGTGGTCCATTAGTCCTTTGGACTAATCTTTCTCTCATTTCTTTAGTTTTCTTCATTCTCCCTTGTTCGTGAAAGGGTGAGACCTGTGGAGTATCTTGGATGTTCACAGACTTTTAAGGCCCCAGATGCTACTCACCAAGGTAGAATGTACAACATTGTCTTTATAAACTGTGTTATGCTAACTGAGCTAGATGTTCCTCGAGACCATGCTCCCCACAACACTCAGCCCAGCAATTAGGACCCTCAGGTAGTCTATATGTGTCTACAGAGCTTCTATGACCTTGCCTTGGACAAGTTGTGCTGGCTTCTTCAGTATTGTATATTGTCTTACCCTTCACCACAATTACCACTTATGTATTGTCTATTTAGTGTTTTTCCATCCTCAACCCTCCCTCCCTTGTAACTATCAAAGATTGTTTCTTTTTGTGTATAAAACTTTTCATGAGTTTTTAGAGTAGTGGTCTCATACAATATTTGTCCTTTTGTGATTGACTTATTTCACTCAGCATAATGCCCTCCAGATTCATC
>NW_004444311.1:264001-265121 GCF_000243295.1 Trichechus manatus latirostris
GTGAGCATTTCCTCATGTGTCTGTTAACCCCTTGAATGTCTTCTTTGATGAGGTGTCTTTTCATTTCGTTTGCCTGTTGTTTAATGGGATCATTTGTCTTTTTGTTGTGTTGGTGTTCGATTTTCTAGTAGATTTTAGAGATTAGACCTTTGTCGGATTTCTAATAGCCAATTTTTTCCCCCAGTCTGTAGGTTTTCTTTTGGTGAAGTCTTTTGCTGAGCATAAGTGTTTAATTTTTAGAAGATCCTAGTTATCTACCTTATCTTCTGGAGTTTGTGTGTTGTTGGTTATGGTTTGTATCCTGTTAATGCCGTGTATTAAGGCCTCTATCATTGATTCTATTTTTTCTTCTATGAACTTTATAGTTTTTGGCTTTATGTTCAGGTCTTTGATCCATTTTGAATTAGTTTTTGTGTATTGTGTGAGGTATGGATCCTGTTTCATTTTTTTGCAGCTGAACATCCAGTTTTGTCAGCACCATTTGTTAAAAAGACTGCCTTTTCCCCATTTGATGGACTTTGGGCCCTTGTCGAATATCAGGTGACCTTAGGTGGATGGATTTACGTCTGGGTTCTCAATTCTGTTCTGTTGGTCAATGCATCTGTCATTGTACCAGTACCAGGCTGTTTTGACTACTGTAGCTGCAGAGTAGTTTCTGAGGTCAGGTAGTACAAGTCCTCCTATTTTATTCTTCTTCTTCAAGTAGTGCTTTACTTATCTTGGGCTTCTTCCCTTTCCATATAAAGTTAATGATTAGTTTTTCCATCTTTTTAAAGAATGTTGTAGGTATTTGGATCGGGATTGCATTGTATTTGTAAATTGCTTTGGGTCGAATTGTCATTTTCACAATATTGAGTCTACCTACCCATGAGAAGGGTAGGCTTTTCCATTTATGTAGTCTCTTTTGGTTTCTTGCAGTAGTGTTTTATAGTTTTCTTTGTATAGGTCTTTTACATCCCTGGTCAGATTTTTTCCTAAGTATTTTATCTTTTTAGGGGCTATTATAAATGGTATTGTTTTCCTGATTTCCTTTTCATCATTCTCCTTATTGGTGTATAGGAATCCAACTGATTTTTATATGTTTATCTTGTATCCTGCTACTCTGCTGAATCTTTCTATT
>NW_004444311.1:266315-267305 GCF_000243295.1 Trichechus manatus latirostris
TTCTTTTTTGTTGTGTGCATCTATTGCTAGAAATTGACCTCTAAGCACTGACTTTGCTATGTCCAAAATATATTGGCATGATGTGTTTTCATTCTCATTTGATTCTAGGAATTTTTTTGATTCTATCTCTGATTTCTTCTATTACACAGTGGTTTTTAAGCGTGGTGTTATTCAGTTTCCGTGAAACTAATTTTTTTTTCCTTGCTCTTCCTCTTGTTAATTTCTACTTTGATGGCATTTTGGTCAGAGAAGATACTTTATATTATCTTAATGTTTGGATTATGCTGATGGTTGCTCTGTGACCTAAGATGTGGTCTATTCTGAAGAATGTTCCATGTACATTGGAAAAGAATGTGTACTTCTTAGGTGTTGGGTGGAATGTTTTATATATGCCTGTGAGATCAGGTTGGCTGATTGTGCCTTTAGGTCTTCTTTGTCTTTGCTGAGTTTCTTTCTAGATGTTCTGTCCTTTACCAAGAGTGGTGTGTCGAAGTCTCCTACTATTATTGTGGAACTGTCAATTTCTCTTTTCAGTGCTGTTACACTTTGTTTTATGTATTTTGGAACCCTGTCATTGGGTGCATAGATATTCATTATGGTTATGTATTCATGATGGATTGTCCCTTTAATCATTACATAGTACCTTCTTTGTCTTTTATGGTCGATTTTCTTTTAAAGTCTATTTATTCTGAGATTAGTACTGCCACTCCTGCTCTTTTTTGGTAGTTGTTTGCTTGATATATTTTTTTCTGTACTTTGATTTTTAATAAATTTCCATCTTTGTTTCTAAATGTGTTTCTTGTATATAGCATATTGATGGATCCTGTTTTTTTTTTAATCTACTCTGTCACTCTCTGTCTCTTTATGGGTACATTTAGGCCATCTACATTTAAGTAATTATTGACAAGTGTGACTTTATGGCTGTCATTTTGTAGTGCTTTTTTTTTGTGGTACTAATGTTTCTTTTGTTCCTCTTACTGTCCTGTGCTG
>NW_004444311.1:267949-279507 GCF_000243295.1 Trichechus manatus latirostris
TTTGTCTCTGGTTTTAGTGAATGTAATTATGATATGCCTTGGTGATTTTCTTTTGAGGTCTATCCTATATGGAGTCGTTGAGCTTCTTGAATGGTCACCTTTTCATCTTTCATAATATTTTCTGCCAGCAATTCTTCACTGATCCTCTGTCTTTTCAGTTTTCTCCCCTTGTTCTGGTACCCAATCACTCTCAAATTTTTGCTTTTGATTGTATCCCACATAATTCTCAGGGTTTTTTCATTTTTCTTCTTTTTTTCTGATTTTTCCTCAAACATAGTTGTATCCAAGTGTTTGTTATCAGTTTTGCTGATCTTGTCTTCCATTGTTTCAAACCTGCTCTTCAGCCCTTCTATGACACTATCCATTTCTGAAATCTTGCTGTTTATCATTTGGATTTCTAATTGTTGTTTTTGTATGATTTCTAGTTGTGAATTTATTTTGGTATTTTATTCCTGTATTATTTTTCTAAATTCTTCCATTTTCTTGTCTGTACTTTCCATGAATTTGTCTGCCTTTTCCAAGAATTTGTCTATTTTTTCCTCATTTTTGTTTGTTTTTTGCTTCAACTCTTGGATAACTCTTAATATTAGAGATTTAAATTCCCTATCGGGAAGTTCTAGTGCCATTTCTTCTACTGGAAAGTTATCTGGTGTTTTACTTTGGATGCCTACTGGAACCATTCTTTCCTTTTTTTAATATGTTTTCATATTATCTGTTGTCTTCAGGTAATTCAGTGGTTATTTTCTTCATTTATTCATTGTAGATTTGTTTGTTTCATCCTGCTTTTTGTTTTATTTCATTTTGTCTGAGGAGTCTGGCTGCGCATTCTTTGTTGTTTGCTCGTCTATGAGCATGATAATTTCACCTCCTTGTCTGATGGGTAGGGTCAGTCACTCAGCTATGGTGCAGCAGGGCAGGTCCAGCTGAAGGGGAGGGACTGGGTTGGGTTGTTTGTGGCACTTTCTGGGGCCAACAGGATGGGCTGGGAGTCAGTGCAGTGCAGGTTCTGGTAGGCCATGCATGTGCTGCTCAGGGTGTGATGTTCAGCACACAGTGCAGGTAGGCAGGAAAGAGGGAGGAAATTGTGATGTGTGGACCTAATATGGGTATGGGAAAGAAGATAGAGAGGAGAGAGAAACAGGAGCCAAAAACCAAAACAAAACAAAAAATGGGCTGAGGGAGCTTACCATTGTAGTGGAGAGATGAGAAACCGAGAAGGAAAAAAGAAAAAGATAGATAAATAAATAAATTTAAAAAAAAAAGAAAAGAAAGAAAGAAATGCTCCAGGGATCCTACCAGTGACTGGAGAAGTGGACCCCAGGCCTTAGGGCACAGCCCGTCTAGAAGGCATGGAGATGGTACATAGTGCCACTTATTCAGGAGACAGGAAGGGACAGAAAGCAGAGACAGATGAGAAACCGAGAAATGAAGAAAAACAGAAAGCATAAAAGGGAAAAGAAAAAATAAATTAAAAAAAGAAAAAAAAAGAAAGGCCCTCAGGTATCCCACTGGTGTGGCTGGGCAGACTGGGGAAGTGGCTCCCAAGCCACACAGTATAGTCCAGCTAGAAGAGGCAGAGATGGCACACAGGTCCAGGTATTCATGAGACAGGAAAATAAGGTAAGTAGAGAGAGACAAGAAACTGAGAAATGAAGAAAGATAAAAGGGAAAAAAGAAATGTCCCCAGGGATCCCACCAACATGGCTACGCAGACCAAGGAAGTGGCTCCCAAGCCACAAAGTACAATCCACTTAGAAGGGGCTCCCAAGCTGCAAAAAGAAAAAGAAAACAAAGAAACAAAAAAAAGGCCCCAGGGATCCCACCAGCGTGGCGGCTCAGAGCAGGGAAGCAAGCACTTTACAGCCTGTCAAGAAGAAGGAAAGATGGCACATGGAACCAGGTGTTGGAGAGAAAGGAGGGGGAGGAGGTGACAGACAGGGAAGAAACTAAAAGAAGTGGAGAAAAGCAACACAAGCAGCAAAGAAATGGCACTGAGGGAGTCAGCCAGTGTGGGCAGTGAAAATCCAAGCAGCATGGAGCCAACGCCTCCCAGCTGAGAGACTGTGGTGGGCTGCAAAACAATGGAGGCCAAGCAAGGAGAAGTGTAGGGGGTGGGAAAGAGTAAATCATTTTCTTCATCTTTGGTGATATTGTTTGGTGTGTAAATTTGAATAATAATCAGATTAACTGTTCTTTCTTGTAGACATATGGATATTATCCTATCACTGACAGCATCGTACTTCAGGATAGATCTTGAAATGTTCTTTTTGACAGTGAATGTGATGCCATTCCTCTTCAATTTGCCATTCACAGCATAGTAGATCATATGATTGTCCAATTCAAAATGGCCAATACCAGTCCATTTCAGCTTACTAATGCCTAAGATATCAATCTTCTAGTGTTCTATTTCATTTTTCACAACTTCTAGTTTTCCTAGATTCATCCTTCATATATTCCATGTTCCTATTACTAAAGGATGTTTGCAGCTGTTTCTTCTCATTTTAAGTCATGGCATATCAGCAAATAGAGGTCCCAAAAGCTTTACTCTATCCAAGTCATTAAAGTTGACTCTAGTTTTAGGGGGTAGTTCTTTCCCAGTCATGTTTTGAGTGTTTCTCAACCGAGGGACTTATCTTCTGACACTATATCAGACAATGTTCCGCTGTTACTCATAAGGTTTTCACTGTCCAATTTTTGTAGAAGGAAATTTTCAGGTCCTTCTTCTTAATCTATCTTAGTCTGGAAGCTCCACTGAAACCTGTCCACCAGGGGTTTGATGGTTAAGGTTGTGTGTTAACTTGTCGGGACCATAATATCCAGTGGTTTGGCAGTTATGTAATGATGTAGTTTGGTAGTTATGTAATGATTTAGTTACCCTTCCTGATGTGATCTAATGTGATCAGCCAATCAGTTGTAAATGGAGTTTCCTCAGGGCTGTGCCATGCATTCAATGTATATATGGATGTTCTGGCAAAGCTCACTCACTTGCTCTGGATCTTGCATCCAGCTCATCATTACCTGACCTCCGGTTCTTAAAACTTGAGCCAGAGGCCTGCCCTATTGCCTGCTGATCATGGATTTATCAGGCCCTGAAGCTATGTGAGTAAGGAGAAGCCTCCAACCTGATGCCTGACCCATAGACTTGGAACTTGCCAGCCTCTACAACCATGTGAGTCTTTTCCTTAAGAAATCTCTTTCTCTCCCTCTCTTTCTGTATACATATATTTATTTATATGTGTGTGTATGTGTATGCTTCACTGGTTTTGCTTCTCTAGAGAACTCAGTTTAAGACAATGAGTGACCCTACTGGTATCTGAAATACTGGTGGCATAGCTTCCAGCATCTTGGCAACACTTAAGCCACCACAGCATAACAAACCAACAGAAGAGTGGTGATAGATGAGCATAGACCCTCCTACAGCAGTAGACTTCTTTTCCCAGAGGATTCAGTGACCAAGTTCTAAGGCTGAGCAAAGAGTAGGCACTGTTCTGACATCCAAGCCTTATATCTGCTCCCAAGGTCCAAGTACTCAAGCACAAACATGTGTTTTTAGTTTAAGAATAAAGAATTCCTTTAAAATAAATTTCACTACTTTACCTAGTCACTACTCCACCACTTTAGACACAGAGAGACAAGTGTAATTTCCCCATTTGCTTAGGCTTGTCTGACTTTACAATTTCATTTGCTATGGACTCTCAGTTAGAAGTCACATAGATCTTCTTTCATATGATGAAAAAGGCTAAAGGATAACTCTTCTTCCCCAAGAACTGGGAGAGCAAATGTAACTTGTTTTTCTTTCATTGATCCTAAGAGATCATTTTAAAAAAGAAAATAAACTACAAATGAGCCTGATGTTTTTTCTCATTATGGCCACATAAGTAAAAATGCCAATTCGAGAGTAAATATCTTGAAAATATTTTAATTGTTTTATATTTTATATTAAATATGATTAGAAATTATAGCACTAGACTTTTTATATATTCCACAAGCACAGTGTAATAAAATCTCACCTACCCAAGAGAATCAAATTTAATTCCAATACGAAAAAAATGAAGTAAAAATAAGATTGAGGAATAGGTATGCCTAAAGATCAGACATATATTATGCTAAAATAAATGATCACCTATTTGATTATACTCACCTCTTGTAGTTCACCAAATCACAATACCATGAGATATAGAAATACCTTAAAATCAGGTCATCTAGTACAGGAAATCATTAACAGGTGTCAGAGAAGATTCATAGAAAGTTATAGACATTTAACTACTCAGTAAAAGAGATTTGATTGCATTTTTCTTTTCTTGAGTTGTCTTTGTCCGGTTTTGGCATCGTGGTAATAATGGCTTCAAAGAATGAGTTAGAAAGTGTTATATCCTCTTCCATTTTTTGGAAGAGTTTGTGAAGGATTAGTGTTAATTCTTCCTTGTATGTTTTAAAGAATTCACCAGTGAAGCCATATGGTCCTAAGATTTTATCTGTGGGTGCATTTTTTCCCCTAATTTATCCACTTGTTATAGGTCTATTCAGATTTTCTCTTTCTTCTTGACTCAGCTTCAGTAGTTTGTGAATTTCTATTAATTTGTCCATTTCATCTATGTAATCTAATCTGTTGTCATTCAGTTGTTTATAGCATTTTGTTATGCTTTGTTTTATGTCTGTTTACCCAGAAAACCAAACCCACTGCCGTCAAGTGGATTCCGACTCATAGCTACCCCATAGGGTTTCCAAAGATGTAAATCTCCACAGAAGCAGACTGTCACACCTTTTTCCCACAGAGTCACTGGTGGTTTTGAACTGCTAACCTTTTGGTTAGCAGTTAGTAGCTTTATCTACTGCTCTGCCAGGGCTCTTTTAGGTTTGTATGGCTGGTAGTAAATTTCATTCTTTCATTCCTGAGTTTAATAATTTGTCTTCTCTCTCTCTCTTTTTTTTTTTTGTCCAGCCTAGCTAAATGTTTGCAATTTTGATGACACTTTCAAAGAACCAAATATTCGTTTTCTCTGTTGTTTTTCTATTATTTACTTGGGAATTTTTGCTCTGATCGTTATTATTTTCTTTCTCCTACATAAATTGTATTTTGTTTGCTCCTCTTTTTCCTTGTCTTAAGGAAGAAGTTAGTTCATTGTTTTAAGATCTTTCTTCTTCATTAATATATAAATTGACAGCTATAAATTTCCCTCTAAGCACAGCTTTAACTGCATTCCATAAATTCTGGTATTTTGTGTCTTAATATTTTTTTTTTATGATCTGATGAACATTTTTATGTTTTTTACTTTTTTTAAGAATTTTTTATTGTACTTTAGATGAAGGTTTACAGAACAAATAGTTTCTCATTAAACAGTCTTTACACATATTGTTTTATGACATTGGTTAACAACCCCACGATGTGTCAACACTCTCCCTTCTCAACCTTGAGGAACTTTTTTTTGGTGAAAATATGCATAGCCAAAGTTACACCATTTCAAAAGTATCTACATGTATAATTAAGTGACATCGATTACATTCTTCCATCTGTGCTGCTATTCTCACTATCCTTTTCCAAATTATTCCATCACCGTTGTTTTCAACTCACTGTCCCCTAGGCTTCCCATCAAACCTTTTGAGTTGCTGTTGTAAATTTGATCTCACATAGATTATTCTTTTTTTTTTTTTTTTTTACCTTAGATGAAGGTTTGCAGGACAAATAGTTTCTCATTAAACGGTTAGTACACATATTGCCCTATGACAATGGTTAACAACCCCATGACATGTCAACACTGTCCCTTCTCAACCTTGGGTTCCCTATCACTAGCTTTCCTGTCCCCTCCTTGTCCCTGGACTACTGTGCCTCATTAGTCCTATTTTGTTTTATGAGGCTCTGTTCAATCCCAGCTGAACAGTGAACTTCAAGAGGGGCTTCATCACTGAGCTAAAAGGGTGTCTGGGGGCCATACTCTCGGGGTTTCTCCAGTCTCCTTTAGGCCAGTAAATCTGGTCTTTTTTTTGTGAGTTAGAATTCCATTTTACATCCTTTTCCAGCTCTGTCCAGGACCCTCTATTGTGATCCTGGTCAGAGCAGACAGTGGTGGTAGCCAGGCACCATATAGTTGTCCTGGACTCAGTTGGGTGGAGGCCTTGGTAGCTGTGGTCCATTAGTCCTTTGGACTAATCTGTCCCTTGTATCTTGTTCTCTTTGTTCTCCCTTGCTCCCGAAGGGGTGAGACCAGTGGAGTATCTCAGATGGCTGCTCACAGGCTTTTAAGACCCCAGACGCTACTCACCAAGGTAGAATGTAGAACATTGTCTTTATAAACTGTGTTATGCCAATTGAGCTAGATGTTCGCTATTTAGAAGTGTATTGTTTTATTAGTGGTCTCTGGTGGCACTGAAAGATTGGCAGTGCTACCTCACCCAGAGACTCCTCAGAAGGCAGGCCTGGCAATCTTCTTCTGAAAGGTCACAGCCTTAAAAACCCTATGGAGAATTTCTACTCTGCACACACGGAGTCACCATGGGTTGGAATTGACTCAACTGCAACTAACAACAAAAACAATTGTTTAATTTCCACATATTTAGAATTTCCCAAAGTTCTTTTACTGTTAACTTTTAATTTCACTCCACTGTGCTCAGAGAATATACTTTGTTTGATTTAAATCCTTTTAAATTTATTGAGGTTTGTTTTATGGCCTAGAATATTGTCTGTTCTGGAGAATGGTCCATGGGTACTTGAAAGAAAAGTGTATTTTGCTGTTATTGGTTGAAGTGTTCGGCAGATATCTGTTAGATATAATTGATTTATAGTTATTCATTTATAGGGTAATCTTGGAAGACAAAATTCTAGAATTGTCATGTCTTTTCATTTTCCAAAAATACTATCCAGACAAATATCTCATTAAATCTTATTTTATTTTAAACAATCAGGAACTCTGTTTTCTTCTTTGCATGCTTAGCATCTATCATGGTAAACATATAAAAAAGATTGGAGGGGATTATTTAATTTTCAAGCCTTTCAATATGATAATTCAGTTTCTCGACTGTAAGATTAAGAATCAAAACAAATACATTGAATTGAAAACAAATTACATAATGATACTGGTGCTGGTTGGTATTAGGTTGAGTACTCATGGTAAATGTGTATTTTGGCCTATTTCAAAACCCCCTATAGTTGTATGCCTGTACCATCATACATCCTATTATTCAATAGATGTGACATAATATTTGCAAACATATCTATATTAATTTTCTCTTTAACCTAATTCAAGTAAAATAGTTCATATACTTTCAATACATGTCTAAATTAAATCAAAGGCATATAAAAGCCATTTTCTTATAGTTTAGTGGAAACTATGATATGTAAAAGTGGATATTTACAAACTTCTGTCCGTAACAATATTCAATTTCAGGTCCTACTTTTTCAAATACAAAAATATAAAATTAAACTACTGGAAGCAACAGAAAGAAAAAGAACAAAGATTAAAAAGTATAGCAAAATAGATTGACAAGTCCCTGTAAAATTGCTGCAAACACAAAACCTCCCAAATTACAAGCCATGGTTTTTGGATAAAACATCTGCAACAGCTGACTGATTAAAGGGCCTTGGTTCAGGGCTTTATGACTATTTATATCTTCTACATAAAAAAATATAATTTTGTGGAATCAAAAGTCATTCATCAAAATAAACCACAGATGTAATTCTTTTAAAAAGTGAAGACCAGTTATTTAAAACATTCTTTATATAAGCAAGAGAAATTTTTCAGTAAAAAGACATTTCCAGAGCATATTGAAACTTCTTTCTGCATTAGAATATCTTATCTAAAATTTTAGAGAATTATGTTACTATGGACAGTAAATAAAAATATATGTTGTTGTTGTTAGGTGGCATCGAGTCTGTTCCAACTCATAGAGACCCCATGTACAACAAAATGAAACAGTGTCCAGTCCTGCACCATCCTCACAATCGTTGTTATGCTTGAACCCATTGTTGCAGCCACTGTGTCAATCCATCTTGTTGAAGATCTTCCTCTTCCTCGCTTGCCTTCCAGTTTACCAGGCATGACGTCCTTCTCCAGGAACTGATCCCTCCTGATAACATGTCCAAAGTATGTGAGTTGTAGTCTCACCATCCTTGCTTCTAAGGAACATTCATAATACTCCTGAATTTACCGTGATTAAGTTTTAGTCTTTATATAAAGATATTATCTCAACTAAATCCTTAAATTGAAGTTTTACTTTATAATCTGAAGTGCAATTTTTTATTAAAAACACTCCTGTGGTAGGTATAATAATGCCTCCCCACCCCCTACACACAAAGATGTCCATGCCATAAACCCAGGAATTTGGAATATGTCACTTTATATGGCAAAGAGCCACCACTCCTCTGTCAGTTTGTCATACTATCATTGCTTGCATGTTGCTGTGATGATGAAAGCTATGTCACTGGTATTACAAATACTAGCAAGGTCACCCCTGGTTGACAAGTTTCACAGGAGCTTCCAGACTAAGGCAGACTCAGAAGAAGGACCTGGAGGTCTACTTCTGAAAAAAAAGGCCAGTGAAAACCTTGTGAATAGCAGTGGAACATTATCTGATATAGCACCAGAAGATGAACCCCTCAGGTTGGAAGGCACTTAAAATACAACTGGAGAAGAGCTGCCTCCCCAAAGTAGAGTCGACCCTAATGACATAGAGTAAAGCTTTCAGAACCTTCATTTGCCTATGTGGCATGATTCACAATGAGAAGAAACAGCTGCAAACATCCATTAGTAATCAGAAAATGGAATGTATGAAGCATGAATCTAGGAAAAATTGGAAGTCGTCCAAAATGAACTGGAGCACATAAAGATTGATATCCTAGGCATTACTGAGCTGAAATGGACTGGTATTGATAATTTTGAATCAGACAATCATATGGCCTACTATGCTGGAAATGACAAATTGAAGAAGAATGGCATCACATTAATCATCAGAAAGAACATTTCAAGATCTATCCTGAAGTACAACGCTGTCAGTGATAGGATAATATCCATACGCCTACAAGGAAGACCAGTTAATACAACTATTATTCAAATTTATGCACCAACCACTAATGTCAAAGATGAATATATTGGAGATTTTTAGCACCTTCTGCAGTCTGAAGTGGATCAAATATGCAATGAAGATGCATTGATAATTACTGGCTATTAAAATGCGAAAGCTGGAAGCAAAGAAGGTTAGTAGTTGGAAAATATGGCCTTGGTGATAGAAAAGATACCAGAGATTGCATGATTGAATTTTGCAAGACCAACGACTTCTTCATTGCAAATATCTTTTTGCAACAACATAAATGACAGCTATACACATTAACCTCAATGGATGCAATACACAGAACAAAATAGACTACATCTGTGGAAAGAGACAATGGAGAAGCTCAATATCAGCAGTCAGACTAAGGCAAGCGACAACTGAGAAACAGACCATCAGTTGCTCATCTGTAGGTTCAAGATGAAGCTGAAGAAAATTAACACAAGTCCACAAGAGCCAAAGTACGACCTTGAATATATCCCACTTGAATATAGAGACCATCTCAAGAATAGATGTGACAAATTGAACACTAATGATGGAAGACCAGATGAGTTGTGCAATGATACTAAGGACATCATACATGAAGAAAGCAAAAGGTCATTAAAAAGACCAGAAAGAAAGAAAAGAAAAGAATGGATACCAGAAGAGACTCTGAAACTTGCTCTTTTTGTTTTTTCTCTCTTTTTTTTATTGTTGTGCTTTAAGTAAAAGTTTACAATTCAAGATAGTCTCTCATACAAAAATTTATACATACATTATTATGTGACCCTAGTTGCTCTCCCTATACTGTGACAGCACACTCTTCCTTTCCACCCCAGATTTCCCAAGTCCATTCAACCAACTCCTGACCCTCTCTGCCTTTTGATCTCGCCTCTGGACAGGAGCTGCCCATTTAGTCTCATTTATCTCTTGAGCTAAGAAGCACACTCTTCACAAGTATCATTTTATGTCCCATAGTCCAGTCTAATCTTTGAAGAGTGGGCCTCGGGAATGGTTTTAGTTTTGGGCTAACTGAGAGTCCAGAGGCCATGTCTTCTGGGGTCTCTCCAGTCTCAATCAAACCATTAAGTCTCGTCTTTTTACTAGAATTTAACTTCTTCACCCCACTTTTCTCTTGCTCTATCAGGGACTCTCTGTTGTGTTCCCTGTCAGGGTGGTCATTGGTGGTAGCTTGGCACCATCTACTGCTTCTGGTCTCAGGCTGATGCAGTCTCTGGTTTGTGGGCCTTTCTGTCTCTTGGGTTAATACTTTCCTTGTGTCTTTGGTGTTATTCATGCTCCTTTGCTCCAGGTGGATTGAGACCAGTTGATGCATCTTAGATGGCTGCTTGCTAGCGTTTAAGACCCCAGACGCCACTCATCAAAGTGGGATGCAGAGCATTTTCTAAATAAACTTTGTTATGCCGATTGACCTAGATGTACCCTGAAACCATAGTCCCCCGACCCCCATCCTTGCTACTCTGTCCCTCGAAGTGTTTGGTCATATTCAGGAAACTTCTTAGTTTTGGTTTAATCCAGTTGCGCTGACTTCCCCTGTAGTGTGTGTTGTCCTTCCCTTCACCTAAGATACTTCTTGTCTGCTATCTAGTTAATGAATACCCCTCTTCCTTCCTCTCATCCCTTGTAACCATCAAAGAATGTTTTCTTCTGTGTTTAAGCCTTTTCTTGAGTTCTTATAATAGTGGTCTTATACAATATTTGTCCTTTTGCGACTGACTAAATTCACTCAGCATAAAGTCTTCCGGATTCGTTCATGTTATAAGATGTTTCACGGATTCATCATTGGTCTTTATTGTTGCATAGTATTCCGTTGTGTGAATATACCATAATTCGTTTATCCATTCTTCCAGTGATGGGCAGCTAGGTTGTGAAACTTATTGTTGAACATAGAGTAGCTAAAGCAGATGGAAGAGATGATGAAGTAAAAGAGCTGAACAGAAGATTTGAAAGGATGGCTCAAGAAGATAAAGCAAAGTATTATAATGAAATTTACAAAGACCTGGCATTAGAAAACCAAAAGGGAAGAACACACTTGGGATTTCTTGAGCTGAGAAAACTGAAGAAAAAATTCAAGCCTCGAGCTGTGATACTGAAGGATTCTATGAGCAAAATGTTGAATGGCCCAGGAAGCATCAAAAGAAGATGGAATGAATACACAAAATCACTGTATAAAAAAGAATTAGTCGACATTCAACCATTTCAGAAGGTAGCATATGATCAGGAAATGATAGTACTGAAGGATGAAGTCCAAGCTATACTGAAGATATTGGTGAAACACAAGGCTCCAGGAATTGATGGCATACCAGTTGAGATTTTTCAACAGAGGGATGCAATGCTGGAAGTGCCTGCTCATCTGTGCCAAGAAATTTGGAAGACAACTACTTGGTTAACCAACTGGAAGAGATCCATATTTGTGCCCATTCCAAAGAAAGGTGATCCAACAAAATGTAAAAAAAAAAAAAAAAAATTGAACAATATCATCAGTGTCACACACAATTGAAATTTTGCTGATTCTAATT
>NW_004444311.1:280329-282523 GCF_000243295.1 Trichechus manatus latirostris
GAAGAATTGATGTCTTTGAATTATGATGTTGGTTAAGAATATTGAATATACCATGGACTGTCAGAAGAGTGAACAAGTCTGTCTTAGAAGTATAGACAGAATGCTCCCTAGAAGGGATAATGGTGAGACTTTGTCTTACCTACTTTGGACATGTTATCAGGAGGTACCAGTTCTTGGAGAAGGACAACATACTTGGTAGAGGGTCAGGGAAAAAGAGGAAGACCCTCAACCAGATGGATTGACACAGTGGCTACAACAATGGGCTCAAACATAGTTATGATTGTGTGGATGGTGCAGGACCAGGCAGCATTTTATTCTGTTGTCCATAGGGTCACTATGAGTTAGGACAGACTCAAGGGCACCTAACCACAACAAGAACAATTATCAGCTACAAAAACATTAAAAATTTTTTTCAGAACTACCATTTTTTAGGTTCTAGAGTAGAAATTTGATAAATAACAAAGTTTTTTTTTTTTTTCTCACTCGACACGTAGTGTTGTTGTTGTTGTTAGGTGCCATCAAGTCAGTTCTGCCTTTTAGCAACTCTATGTACAACAGAATGAAATACTGCCCAGTCCTGCACCATCCTCACAACTCTTGCTGTGTTTGAGCCCATTGTTACAACTTAAGTGTCAATCTATCTCCTTGAGGGTTTCCCTTTTTTCTGTTGACCTTCTACTTTACCAAGCATGATGTCCTTCTCCAGGGACTGTTCCCTTCTGATAACATGTCCAAAGTAAGTGAGAGGAAGATTTACCATCCTTGCTTTTAAAGAACATTCTGGCTGTACTTCTTCCAAGACAAATTTGTAGTGAGGGTCACTCCTGGGGGTAGAAGAGAATCTCTGTTCGATGTAATCCTTTGGGGCCCAGGTTTATGACATCTAACCGTTTGGTCATCCTGTATAGTTTTAGTATATTTCATCAAATCTTCTGCATCTTATTAGCCAATGAGCAAACAAAGATCTTCTGGAGGATATTGAGGGAAATTTTAGTGAACAGTGTCATCTGTTCACTTTTCACTGATAAAAGTGGGTCACTTAGTCCCATATAGATGCAACAACAAGAAGTGTATTAAGACAGAGAGACCGTTGACATTGATAAGCAACTCTCTACTACAGTATCATTGAATTATTCAAATAAGCAAAATTAGTTCACAAATAGATTTCATACCCTGTAGGTATTCCTCAGTGTTTTCTAGGATCCTGCATGCATTTCCTTACTAAAAATATTCTGACTCTGTAATTCTCTGCCACCCACTATCACTAAAACTTTGTATTGCTTTCCTTTAAAAGCCTGTAAAATCAGGTGTAACTCTGTTGCTTAAAACACTATGTGACACCCTTAATCCACCTCTAGTTCAAGTGCTATAGGTAGTTACTACAGATATCCCTGAAGATTTAGTTGAACAATTATCCTTGATAAGCAGATTTTTAATCAAGGATATAAGGCATGGTTAATTATGCACATGGGCTGTGCTTTAAATGATTCTTACTAACGGTCTGCTGCACCTCCTAGCACACAACCCAGGCGTGACTTGGCAGATCTTTCTTTAACGGATTCTTACTAGGATTACAGCTAGACAGACTTAATCCAATTAGCAAGCCCATCCTCATGTGAAAAGTGAAAAACTGCTAACAGTTGCAAAGAGTGCCATGACTGATTTTCTATTCTGTGTTCTCTAATGACATCCCTCCACTAGTACTGAGGTCTCACATAAGCCAGTAAATACGCTATGAAATCTATTTGTATAATAAAATACTGGTTTCTAATGGAAAAACTATAATCTCACAAGAACCTATAGTACACATTAAAGACAGATGATTACTTAATTTTATTTTATTATTATTTTTCCCACAAATTAGCTTGCTCTTTGCTACTGTTTCAATTATGAACTCTGGTGTGAAGGACCAAAAAAAAAAAAAGTTATAAAAAAATCAACAGAGAAAAAAAATTCTGAAATAACCTAGAGTTTTCTAAATTCTACTTAAATTAATATTTCAATGTGAGTGTCGGATTACTTGCACTGTGATTTCCTCTTAATGAGATTACTAGGGTAATTTTGTTCTAGGATAAAGTGTGCGTGTGATAGCTTATAATACTGAACATATGCTCCATTGCTAGAGCAAAAAAGAAATTCAAAATGGGATAGTCTGTTCTGGTTCATGGAATTATAGTCTTTGGGACGTGTTTCA
>NW_004444311.1:286400-291842 GCF_000243295.1 Trichechus manatus latirostris
ACATGTTATTTATAACTGAATAATACTGCATCAAATAATGCGTCATCATTTATTCAAACATTTTGTTCTTTTGTGATATAAATGGTTAACACGTTTATATTTACCCTCAGTATTAATGTCTATCCTTCACGAAGTCATTCTTTTTTGCTTTTTTCCTTTCATTTGATATTTTCTTTAATTCTCCATTTTGAGGAAAACGTGGAATACATTAAAAACTTAAAACAGGGTACAATCTACTTTGTTCAATTAAAGTAGCATTGATAGAGATAGCCTGAGTAGAGATATATAAAAAGTACCAGATGCATGAAAAGATTCATTTCATGTTTTGAGGAAACTGCTATAATCTCACAAAAAATAAAAAAATCAACATACACAGTTATCAAAATGGTCTACTTACTGAGTATTTTATGAATTCTAAAAACTATGACTTTGTTACTAAGATGTTACAGAAGTAGTGCCATCTAGGACATAAATTTTCCCTGCTATTTCATTGATGGTTTTATAATTTGTTTTTTGGTCATTTTTTTCTTCTCTTTCAATGTTTTGTCACCTGAAATGCATTTCATTTTTTGCCTACTAATTAATTCACAAATGCTTCACTGCAGTGTTTTTATTAATAAAATCATTAATTGAACTGCGCAATTGTGTATGCATATACCAACATTCATAGATTTTCATTTCTACTATTGGCATGATACGCCTGGCCTAATTGCCTCTGATAATATGTGTAAACCAACATATTCAATATTTTTCTAATCTGTATTTGGGCCAATTAACATAAAAGAAGCCAAAGTGTTTGGCTATATCAATGAATGAATCAGACTAAAAACTTAAAAATGGAATAACTTACATTCTTTTACAGCTGCTAACACTATTCTAAATAATACAGATATTAGTAACCAGAATAGATTCTTCTGTAACAATAAGAACAACTAAAATACCTTAAAAATGTAGCAGCAACTTAGCAGTTGCTCACTAAGCAGAGAGGAAACTCATAGCAAAGTTAGAAATTCGGAGACCGAATCTCTTCACTGGTAAAAGTGTGAGAAATTCAAAGGTGACTAGGTGCATTCTGAGGCTTAAGCTGTATCAGAAGACACTGAGAAACAGTAAGTTGAAGCATGTATTTGCGGTAACAAGGTACTGCAAGGAACAGATGAGCTTAGATAGGACTGAGCATGTTTGCTTGTGAAAATAAAAAGTAATAGAAATAATCCAGAAATGTGGAGCCTTAAAGATTTGAAAAGTGAATGACTGCTCAAAACAAACAAACAAAAACGAATCTGTGACCATTAAGTCAATTCTGACTCATGGTAACCCCATGTGTTATGGAGTAGAATTTCTCCATAGGCTTTTCTTCACTATAATCTTTATGGAAGCTGATTGCCAGGTCTTTCCTCCATGGTGCCACTGGGTGGGTTGGAACCACTAATCTTTAAGTTAGTAAGTTGAGTGCAAACCGTTTGTGCCACCCAGGAACTCAAAGTAAGAAATGCGATTGCAAAAGGCTTTGAATGGAACACTCCCATTAAGACCTATACCTGGGACAAAGATCAGATTAAGAATAAGACCTTCCTCATCCAGGCCTGTTCTCTTGAGTTTAGAAATAGAGAAATAAATCAGTTTCAAAATTATCCCTAAGGAAGAATTTTGAGTGTGGTTATTACCTTATAGAACTGACTAGAAACAAATAGATCACAAGCCTACTAAGTTTTGAGAGAATCATGTGGCCAAATAAATCATTAACTAGTATAAACTTTTCAATATTTGAGTTACTCTAAAACAACCCTTGGACCCCAAACTTTACAGAAACAGTAAACCTTTATGAGAAGGATTGTCCCCAACATCCACCTCAAACATGTCTATGGTGGATAATGGGCAAGGAAAACCCCTCAAACTACTGAGCCTGGAGCATGAAAGCAATGAAGAGGCGAGTTCCCCCCAGAAAGCAAAATCTAGAGCCACAGGAGGAACTTTACCTTCAAATCAATTTCCTCAGTGCCTGCCCAGTAGGAGTTCATCATTGCCATGGACCCACAGAACTGTGTTTTCTCCCATTCTTCCTAATGGAAGTGTGTGCTGATGTTTTGGTTCCCCTGTTCTACCAACGGGCACTAGTATATGTGTGTTTCCAGTCGGAAGAGGTGGATGCAGATAAATCGACTTTTCATCCATAAGGCACCAGATTATACATTTGTATCTGAAGACGAGGAATGCATATAACTCTGCTTTCTTGATCTTTGAGCTGAATAATGCAACTAGGTGTGACTTTTGGCTGTTTGTCTGGGGAAGGGTGTAAGCGTGTTCTGGGTGTGGGAAATGTCTACAGATTGATTTTTTGTTGGGCAGAGAGAAAGTATTCCAGAAACAGAGTGATGTCTACTGAAGATTTATGCTCTTTCTTTCATAGCATAGTTTTACTGTGAAGCAGCTTCTCAGTTAAAGATTACTTATTTCAATCATCCTTGTATATTGGGGGAGCCCTGGAGCCCTGGTGGTACAGTGGTTAAGAGCTAAACTACTGTTACCACAACAACGCGGATTGGAGCCGCCTGCCGCAATAGCCAATTCTAAAACGGGGTGAGGTGAGCAACAAGAGTTTTATTATATATCAATATATAGGAGACAGAGGGGAATAGATTCCTCTAAAAAACGTGTCTCCTCCACTGGAGATCGGCCGAAGGCTTTCATAGGGACAAGATTATGGGTCTTAGAAGTTTGTGTTAGTTTCCCCTTGAGGTGGTCATGTTTCAGATGAGTTAAGCTTTTCCCTGATATTCTTGGGGGTTATCTGGTGACATCCTGGTTTTCTTGTCACAGGATGGGTGCGTTGTTTGGTTTTTCTTCCTTAGATGATCATTATGATTTGTTTTCCACCCTCCAAGGAGGAACATCAGTTAATCTTAAACCAAAGGGAGAAACAAGATCATGAGGCAATGTGGCTGTTAGCAAGGGGGAGTAACAATAAATAGTGAGCCCGGCCTATGCAGCCTCTTCCACTACTACCCAAAAGATCAGCAATTCAAATCCACCAGCTGCTTCTCGGAAACCCTATGGGGCAGTTCTACTCTGTCCTATAGGGTTGCTGTAAGTCAGAATTGACTCAATGGCAACAGGTTTTTTTGATTTTGTATCTTGGGAGACCTACATGAATAATGTCATTATTTACTAAAAAAGGGTAAGCATAGACAAGGAGGGAAAGATTAAGGCAGAAGGTGAGTGAATCAAGGTTTTAATTTTGGACAGGTTTAGTTTAAGATTGCTATCAGAAAGTTGAGTGAGAATATCAATGACAAACACGTAGTTACAGATAAAGTTTTGGAGTTTTCCTTACTAAAATCCATTTGGCATGCGCACACAGCATGAAGCATACTCTCCAGTCTAGTGTTAAAGAGAGTACTCAGGTAATACCTGACTTCTTGCCCTGTTTTTGGAGCTAGTATTAAAACTCAATCATCTGAGAAGCCATTTGCCCTGAATGGTAAGTACCATTTTCAATTAAGGAAGGAACCGTACAGCATAATGGGTCAAAACAATGTAATCAGCTATCTGGGTTTACATTTCACTCTGCTACTTCCTAGCTGTGTAACCATAATCAAAATAATTCATCTCTATAAGTAAATCTTTCTTTGTTCTAAAACGGCACAAACACTTGTAAACTTGATTAAGAATTAAATGAGCTAATATAGTTAATATGTCAACCATAGAAACTACTTGAAAGTGGTAAAAATAAGAGGATATTAATTCTGGTAAGTATATTGATGTCCTCCCACCATTCTGCTTAAATTCACTACTAAATCACATTGTACATATCCAGAGCAAATAGTTCATGGTTTGAGAATAGATAGTTGAAAGTGATCCTATTTTGTTACCATACCCACTGGATTTTCTCTTTAGAAAAATCATGCTATCAAATTCCTTGCTATCATCTTTGATTTATAATTGCTATCTCAATGCAATAATATATTAAAAACGGAGTAGACTATTTTTACTAAGTATATTTCCTTGCCAAAAAAATGTATCTATAAAAAGGAATAATATAAAATCTGCTTACTCTCTGCCTGTTTGCACTGTTGTGAAATATTCCTACAGTTTAGGGCCATTAATTTTGATTAAAGGAGTAGCAAAAGAAGGGAGTCATATTTTAATTCATTTTTTTTTTTTTTTACTATTAACTGGCATCAATTATTAGCCCACAATTCAAACTAAAAACTGCTTTATATAGTTATATTGTGAAATATTTACAATCTCTATGGCTTATTCTCATTATCTTTTCATAATGTTAGTAGCATAATCTGTGGGGTTCGGCTTTAAAATATAAAATCGGTAATGAACATTTGTTGTTGTTTTTATTGTGGTAAATATATGTGCAACAAAACACTTACTATTTCAACATTCTTCACACGTACAATTCAGTGACATTAACCGTGTTCATCATGCTGTGCTACCATTTTCATTTGACCTTTTTTTCTTGTTTTCTACTTTAAGGTGTTCATTTTAAATGTTACTACTGTTTTTAAAAATACCAGAGGTTACAGAAGCATTTTGTATATACTACAAATGGAGTATCACAAGTTATTTGTCCTTACATTTAATCTCCTTACCACAAGGAGAATGACTAAATGCTTTTATCTGGCAATTGTGTCTGTAAATGGTTTGTATAGGACATATTTCCAATGACAAGAGATTCAAAAATTATTTTCAGGTGTTCTTTGGCTTAGCCAGGAAGAGTTTTTACAATATACAAAAAATGGCAAGATGTCCATCTAAAATTAGTCTAAGTTCCAAATGTGGATTCTAAATGATCTGTGCATAAATAATGCTCCTAAAGTGAAATAAGTAGTGCCGTTCACTGGAAACATTTTGATACATCTACATATGGCAAATAGAGGCAGTAAATTTTAAATCTATTTGCTCTTAGGAATAGCAGTCTTGATGATTTTGAACTTGGCTGAATTTGCTAAATTTACTCAATAAACAAACTCTTGAGAATGTGTTTTATACACATACTAAAAAGGCAGAAATCCAAGGGAAACAAACAACAGACAAATATATTCCCAGACAGATGATGCCTACAATTTAACAAGACAAGCAAGATGGATAAAGATACTAGGCGAACAATCAAAAGCAAATATTCTCCCTGCATCCTCACTTTCAAAAGAGAAAAGTCAAGCAAGGTGGCTTCATTTACTTAGCCTGCATCCTAAACCTCTAGTAAGTTGGAAATTCTATAACCATATAATCTTTCCAATCAATTCTAATAGAGGATTTTAATTGGTACCCTACCCCTTCCTAATGGAAAAGCTGCCATTCCAGTCTACTTGATCTCCACCAAAATGAAATTAAAACAAAACTAGTTTCAATATTTGGGTAGAGTGCAAAATAAAAATAAATATAATTTCCTTAATAATGAAGTATTCCATCTATTTCATTCATAAATAT
>NW_004444311.1:294919-299623 GCF_000243295.1 Trichechus manatus latirostris
GTAATTTACTAATAAGAAACGGAAGCTATTTTCTCTACCCTTTTAATTTTATCTGGATTTATGATTTTCTTTATCAAAAATATGGAGGAATAGATGGTATGATAGTCTGGTCTTGGGACAAAAGAGGCCTTGCACATTTCTATCCTAGAATTTCTGCCCCTACAAAAACTAATCTGAATAACCTCCTGGAGGATGAGAGAGTGCAACGAAGGGAACCACGGTGCCCTAGGCAACAGCCGACCAACCCAGACATCAGAGTTCAGAATTTCCCTAGGTGGCCTGCAGCTCAACGAAGATGTATGAGGATTCACAGCTGAGATCAGAAGAACTGCCCAAGTAAGTGGAGTAAAAATTGAAGACTGCCAAAAATCATAAACTAAATAAATCAGGGGTTGCAAACTATAGCCTGCAGGCCAAATCCAGTTCACTGCCTTATTTTTAAATAACATTTTATTTGTTTATGTCTTGTCCATGACTGCTTTCAAACTACAATAACACTGTTGAGTAGTTACAAAAAATACTTTATGATCCACAGAGCCTAAATATTTACCATCTATGATTTCACAGAAAACGTTCGCCAATCCCTGAAATAAATTATTGTTATTTTATGCCACTAAATTTTGTCATGATTTGTCACACAGAAATCACTAACTGATACAGATGTGAAAATTAGGAGACATAAGCAACCATATGTGCTAGTGTATGGAGGAAATGATGTATTCATTATAAAGTGTAAGGTAATAAAGTCCTATAAGCAAATAAAAGAGATAAAGAGACAACACTAGTAAAATTTCAGTATACACTAGCTGTCCTTGAGGCCTAGCTGCACCTATTTGCCTACAAGAGGTTATATGAAATCCCCTAATAAGCCTCAATTATAAACTCTTTTTTAACTTAAGTTAGACTTGGACTTTACTGTTTTCAAACAAAATAAGCTTAACTTATAAAGATACATACGCACAAAGCAGGAACCAGAAGTTTTTAGCTTGCTTAATATTGAAAGTAAGCTAAAAAAAAGCTCGCTTAATATTGCAAGTCCACCACTCACCCTTCACTTTGTCCTGTTTTGGTGGCTTGGGTGTTGCTATGATGCTGGAAGCTATGCCACCGGTATTTCACACATCCGCAGGGTCACCCATGGTGGACAGGTTTCAACTGAGCTTCCAAAATAAGACAAACTAGGAAGACGGATTTGGGGATCTAATAAAAAATTGCCCAGTGAAAACCTATGAATAACAGCAGAATGTTGTCTGATGTAGTGCGAGATGAGCCCGTCATGTTGGAGGGCACTCATATTATGACTGGGGAAAAGCTGCATGATCAAAATAGAGAGGGCCTTGATGATGTGGATGGAGTAAAGCTTTCAGGACCTTCATTTGCTGATAAGGCATGACTCAAAATGAGAAGAAACAGCTGCAAATATTCATTAATAATCGAAGTGGAATGTACGAAGTATGAATCTAGGACAACTGGAAGTTGTGAAAAATGAAATGGAACACTTGAAGACTGATATCTTAGGCATGAAACCAGAAAACCAAACCCTTTGCAGTCGAATTGATTCCTACTCATAGAGATCCTATAGGACAGAGTAGCACTGCCCCATTTCCAAGGAGTGACTGGTAGATTTGACCTGCAGACAGTTTCATTAGCAACCTAACTCTTAACCACTGCACCACCAGGGCTCCATCTTAGGCATTAGTGAGCTAAAACAGACTAGCACTGGCCATTTTGAATTGGATAATCATGTGATCTACTATGCCAGGAATGACAAACTGAAGAGGAATGGCATTGCATTCATTGTCAAAAAGAACATTTCAATCTGTCCTGAAGTACAAGGCTATCAGTGATAGGGTAATATCCAGGGACAGATTACCCAATAAGCAAGCTAAGTACGTGCTTACGGCATCAACAAAACAGGGACACCAGTTGTCCAAAGCAAAGATCCATAGATGTCAAGCAGACAGCCCACAAGAAAAAGCAAGTAATGCAGTGGAAGAGGACTGACAGGGCACTAAATGAAATTAAGACGTCTATCCTAAAATTTCTGGATGGTAAACAAAGAAGGTTCTGTAGCCGGAAAACATTTCTAGGGTGCAAAACTAATGGAGAAAATTGTAAGAGGGAGTGGCTACTGTATTCTCCATCAACTGGCTCTGTATATTGTTTTGTTTGCAAATGATTCAGTCCTAAATCATTTAATTCTTGATTTGCTATGAATGGAGTTAGTGATTGGCGCAACTCAAATAGGACTGCTAAACATGAAAAAGTTCAATTCATAGAGATTGTTTATGTTGTCATATTTAGACTGAAGACATTGTTTTGGCTTAACTCATGAATTGGAAACACAAATTAATGAAGAACGTCAGTAGTGGAAAGCCGTTTTGCAACACGTAGTTGCTGTCATAACAATTGCTGAACATGGACTATCTTTTTGAGGAAGAAATGAAGTGTTTGGAGCCCCACCAAATGGAATTTTGAGGGGTTAACTTGAGCTTGTTACTCAGTTTGATCCATTTTTAGCAGGTCACATCTCAAAATAGGATAACACAGGAAAGGGCTACCCAGTCTTAAATGTCTAAAACAACACGTGAAGAATAAATAAACTTAATAAGAGATAAAGTTCAATCAATTATTTTCAGTGAACTCAATACAGCTTGATATTTCAGTTTGTAGATTCCACTACTGATCTTTTTCATACAGATCAGCTAAGTATTGTTTTAAGAATAAGTATCTCCAACAGATGGAAAACCTGTGGAATGATTTATCACATTTACTAGGTTAAAGAGTCATACTGGTGAAGAAATTGCAAATCAAGTACTTCACTATTTATCTGAAGTTCACAAAATTGATTTTTCTAAGTGCAGGGGCCAGTCCTATGCCAATGATGCCAATATGTCAGGGTGTTATAAAGGCATGCAACAGAAAATTTTAGAACGTAGTGAGTATGCTATTTTCACCATGTGTTGTGCATTCACTTAGTCTTGTAGGATGTAGCACAGTAGATTGTTGTCCGGAGCAGTAGATTTTTTTCCTATTATTCAATTACTCTACACATTTTTGCTACCTCTACTCACTGATGGGTAGTTCTTAAAACATTTAGGCAATGATTGATTATTAAAATGCCTTTCTAATACACGTTGGGAAGCTCATGCTGTAGCAAGAGTGCAATCCCAGAATCATACATTCAGATTCTAGATGCCTTAGAAAATACTGATGAAGACCAGACACAAAAAGGAGGTACCAAAAGGGACGCTGAGAACATTGCGAACAAAATGTAAACCCTAGAGGATGTATTTATGATGGTTACATGGACTAATATATTGCAGCATTTTCATCTGACGAGTCAAGCTTTCCAAGATTCAGAAGTAAGTTTAAAGACATGCACAGATCTCTACCAGTCATTAACAGGGTTTTTACATGATTTAAAAGATTTTGAAAAATGTGAAAACACAACAAAGCAAATACTGCCAAATACTGATTATCAAGAAGTTCAACGTCACAGAAGCATTAGAAAGAAACATGTAAATGACAGAAGTGCTCCAGAAGTATTGAGTGCCAGAGATCAATTTCGAGTAACCACATGCTAAACCATCACTGACACACTTGAATCTTGCATTAAAAAAAGGGCAAACGTGTACGAATTTCTTTCAAATAGATTTTCCTTCTTAAACAGTGTAGCTATACCTGATGAAAAGTACATGAAGGCATCCAAGAAATTAGTGCAGGCTTATCCCAATGACTTAAATGCAAACCTTTAAGGAGAAGTGACACAATTTCATTCTTACATGAGAACTAAGTCTACAGATTCAGAAAAGACAAATTTTACTCATCTCGGCATTTATGATTCCATAATAGAAGATAAATTACAAGGAGTAATTCCCGAAGTTGAAGTTTCTTTATTCATATTCTTAACTTTAATGATCACAAACTGCACACAGAATGCTTATTTTTTCCCTTAAAAGACACAAAAACCCTCAGCATACAGCAGTGATTCAAGAAAGACTCGATTCATTATCCTTTTTATGGATGGAAGTAGATATTTTTCCCCAGCTTAACTGTGATGAAATCATTGAAGAATTTGTAAGAGCAAAGAACAGAAATGTTTTCAATTATAACATGTTTGTTAGAGATGAAAGATGTATCTAAAAATAAAATATAGTAATTTGTGGTAATATTTGTTTTCTGATCATTAAATTTTCTTTTCTGACATCTTTTCATTTGTTAATTTGTAATTTTAGCATTTATTATGAAACAAGCAACAAAACTGAAGCATGAGACATCTAAAGCAAAACTGGTGAAAGTCAATATTTCCCTGTGGGAGATCAATAGAATTATACACTGAATGTTGCAACAACTAAGTTCACTGACTCATTTTCTTTTGTTATAAAATACTTGAAATATTCTTTTTTTGTAGAAAATACAATGTATGGTAAAAATCTTAGTACCCTGCATCCACTAAAAATTTTACAATCTAGTTTAACTCATTCCGCTAAAATAGAATATGCCACTTCTGCTTTCAGTTGCTAATATTATAGTCACTTTTTTTTTAAAAGTTACATTATGAATAGCTAAAACACTAATACACACACACACACATACATACATATATGCACGTATGTATAAAACTTACATATCCCTTTCAAATGCATGAGTAAGCACAGGAAGGACACCATAGCAATAAGTGTTTAGGACCCTCAATTGCCT
>NW_004444311.1:300768-301588 GCF_000243295.1 Trichechus manatus latirostris
ACTTGGCATGTCTCAAACCAAAAGAACTGAAGAAAAAATTCAAGCCTCAAGTCACAAGTCTGAAGGATTCTCTGGGGAAAATATTGAACCATGTAAGAAGCATCAAAACATGGAAAGAATATAGAGTTACTGTACCAAAAAGAAGTATTCCACATTCAACCATTTCAGGAGGTAGCATATGATCAAGAATCGAAGGCAATGAAGGAAGAAGCCCAACCTGCACTGAAGGCATTGAAGGAAAACAAAGCTCCAGGAATTAACTGAAAACCAATGGTGATGTTTCGACAAACAAATGCAACACTGGAAAGGCTCACCGATCTATTCCAAGAAATTTGGAAGACAGCTACCTGGCCAACCAACTGAAAGAAATCCATATTTGTGCCCATTCCAGAGAAATGTCATCCAACAGAATGTGGAAATTGTCAAACAATATCATTAAGATCACACATAAGTAAAATTTTGCTGAAGATAATTCGAAAATTGTTGTAGCAGTACATCAACAGGTAACTGCCAGAAATACAAGCTGGATTCAGAAGAGGATGTAGAAAGAGGGATATCATTGCTGATATCAGATGGGTCTTGGCTAAAAGCAGAGAATAGCAAAAAGATGTTTACCTGTGTTTTGTTGACTATGATAAGGCATTCGACTGTATGGATCATAAAAGCTTATGAATAACATTGCCAAGAACGGGAATTCCAGAACACTTAATTGTACTCATGAGGGACCTGTACATAGATCAAGAGGCAGTTGTTCAAACAGAACAAGGGGATACTGTGTGGTCTAAAATCTGGAAAGGTGTGCATCAGCATTTTCACCATA
>NW_004444311.1:303006-303845 GCF_000243295.1 Trichechus manatus latirostris
TGTCTTAAGCCAATCTCTTTTGAGATATAAGAGAAGCAAGCAGAGAGACGGGGGACTTCATACCACCAAGAAAGCAGTGCCAGGAGCAGAGCGCATCCTGTGGATCTGAGGTTCTTGCACTGAGATGCTCCCAGAAAGACTGATAATAAGCACCTTCCTCCAGAACCGACAGAGAAAGCCTTCCCCTGGAGCTGATACCCTGAATTTGGACTTGTAACATACTAGACTGTGAGAGAATAAATTTCTCTTTGTTGAAGCTATCCACTTGTGGTATTTCTGTTACAGCAGCACTAGATGACTAAGATAAATGAGACAATAAATTTAAAGAAAGAAGCATTTAGATTTTACTTATTACTGCAATACGGGAAAGAGATGTATAATCAAATAGCATTATGTAGATGTAAAATGACCAGAAATATGACCTTGTTTGCCTGGGGCAGTCATGGTTTAGTCCTTTTGTTCCACCGTAATTATTTGATTGTTGTTGTCGAGTCAGTTCTAACTCATAGCAACTCTATAGGACAGTGTAGAAATGCCTCATAGGGTTTCCTCGACTGTAATCTTTAAGGGACCAGATCACCAGGCCTTTTGTCTTTTGGAGTCACTCGCGGTTTCCTACTGCTGACCATTTGGTTAGCAGCCAAGTGCTTGACCATTGTGCCATCAGAGACACCAATTGCAAGGGAAACAGAAAGTGGCAATCTATTGTCTGCGCAGACAAGGAGCAACGTGGGGCTTAGTGGCCAAAAGACCACGTGCTCCTCGCCAGAGGGGATTGGGGAACTTTCCTGTCCTCTAGTTCCCAGGGGGCAAGGATTGGCCCTGAGACCCTACACCCC
>NW_004444311.1:305396-306672 GCF_000243295.1 Trichechus manatus latirostris
TGTCGGGGCACAAGCTGTGTGACCTGAGCAGACCATGGAGGGACTCGAACCCTCAACAGAGCAGGTTCACAGAGGGACTCGAACTCTGTGGTAGTGTTCACTTCTGATGGTTTGGGGAAGGCCAAACCTGGAGATGTCTTCTAGCAGTCTTTTGGAAACTTCTTTGGCCTTTTCAGTCCTGCAGGGAAATGCTTTGACCCAACTGGAAAAGATGCCTACAAACACCAGCAGATACCTGTAATTAGCTGGAGCCTGGGGCATCTCAGTGAAGTCTATTTGCTCATTTTCTCCCGGAACATATTCTTGGTATTGGCTGCATGTCATGTCGTCTCTGGGCTTCCTCTTGGGCTTTGACTAGGGCCATCTGTTTCTCTTCCAGAGAAAGGAGGTTGCTTAAGAGAGATTGACAGTTCTGCCCATATGGGATCAAAAGATTTAAAGATGGTAATAAACAGTTCATACATTTTTCTTGGGTCCTTGTGATATCCTGGGGTATAATTCTTCCAGTTAATCGGGTCCACTGTACTAAAGGGAGCATGAACACAAACCAGGCCCCCATCCACCACTTGAGTTTGGCGGAGGGGATACTGACCAGAGGCTAGCCCTCCCTGTTGGCTCTGCAGCACCCTGGGCTACATTTGTCCCTTGATAAGGTGTCTTCTCCTCATATGAGGGTGATGGCAAGGGAAGATCCCCAGGCCATTTGGACGTTCCTGTTTTCCTGTTTGACTCTCCACCCCTTCCCCCGGCTCCAGGAAATAACGGTCGCCAAGAAGGGGAGCAGGAGCATGCTCCCAGCCCACTCCCTCCAGCCTGCTCCATCTAGCCCCAGAGGTCCAGGATGGAAGCCACATGTGCTGCTGGGGTCCAAAGAGCCGTCCACCACTAGCACTGGGCAGCGGCATAGTGGACTTTTTCTTTTCCTAGGATCATAGCTGAATTTATTCCAATTCTCCAAAATACACCGTAAGGGTGAACACTCTGGAATGCTTTTAGTATTACACATGTTCTTTCTCCCACACACCCGCAGGAAGACAAATGGACAAAGACCACCCGTTTCAGATACACCCAGACAGAAGGACATCCCCTGAACCCAGAGGGGCGCCAACCAGAACAGACAGAAAAGGACACTGATTCTGGATGCCCTCAGACAGAAGGACATCCCCTGAACCCAGGCGGATGCCCATCAGAAGGCAGGCATCTAGTCGTTTCTATCAAGGACCACCTTAAGGACCTGCTAGGATTCAAATCCAACAGTAATAGTGATTACCTGCTT
>NW_004444311.1:307500-311204 GCF_000243295.1 Trichechus manatus latirostris
GGGTTCTTGTCCTATCCTATTAGCTGATCAAAAAAAGACGCACACCAGTTGCAAGAAAAACAAAGTGGCAATTTATTGTCTGCACAGACAAGGAGCAATGTGGGCTTAATGGCCAAAAGACCACGTGCTCCCCGCCAGAGGCGATCCAGGAACTTTTCTGTCCTTGAGTCCCCAGGGGGCAGGGATTGGCCCTGAAACCCTACAGCCCGAGCCCTCCCGTGCCCAAATTTGGAGATCCGGGTGCTGAGTCATGCTGAGTCACTCTTCATAGGCAGTCTGCTTTGTGAGACCTCTTGCTTTGCAAAGGTGCTGGGTGGTGCTGTGTGCCAGAGACTATCTTCCCCTGCAGCGATGATCAGGTCCGGGGTTAAGTAAGGACATGATTCTCTGGATCTGCACATGCACCAAGATGCTGGCCCACACATGTCACAGATCTGGGGCCAAATACAAAGCCCGCAGTTAGAGGTTGCAGTTTGCAAGGGCTGCGAGCTTAGAGCAAACAATGGTTAGAGACTGCGGATTGCAAGGGCGGCAAACAAAAGGAGGGGGGAAGCAGCGGCAGAGTGGGGTTTCAATATCATGTATTATATATAATCTATTCTTCTTAGAGCCTTAGTGGTGCAGCGGTTAGGAGTTCGGCTGCTAATCAAAAGGCTCACAGCGTGAATCCTCCAGCCGCTCCTTGGAAACTCTATGGGGTAGTTCTCCGTACTATAGGGTTGCTATGAGTCAGAATCCACTGGACAGCAACAGGTTTTATTTGGTTATTGTTATTATTATTAAATATTAGTTATTTCATTCACAAAGGTGCCCAGTTTGAACAATAAATTATACAGTCACAGTTTGTGAAGGTGCTAACAAAAAATTGTTCTTGACTTATTTAAGCTAACACATTAATGTCATAACTTTAACAGGGAGAATGCACATCCAAATGGTAACAACATTTTGAATAAAATTGTAAATCTATTTGGAGACAAGATAGTTAACTAAGTTACTACAAAATACTTACGTGATATAGGTATTTTTTACTACATCACATTACACTGTATTTAAAATTTTACAACACGTCAGTGGTGTTCATCCCAAAGCTATTCCATATACTTAAGTGGATTTCCACTGTTTCTTTTCCATCTATCCTATCTTTCATTAAAATGTCTACATGTTATGGAAATGGACAGCCTTTAAGATGGCCCACAATGATCTTCATCTACACGTTTTCCCACTTTCACATATCTTCATCCCTTGCGTATGGATGTACTTATTCACTAGAATCTAATGAATAGAATGCAGCAGAAGTGATAAACGTCATTTGGAAGACTAGTTATAACAAGACTATGGATTCCATCTTGTATGCTCTGTCTGTCTCTCAATGTGGTACCTCAATAATATTCAATTACACCAAAGGTCTTTTAAAGAGATTAGTGGTGTACCTCACAGGTCCTCTCAATTGAAAAAGTCCTTTAGGACACTTCAGAGTGTTTCCTTCAGACCTCTTAGCAGAAGTCCAAGATGTAGAAAGGGTAATTTTTAGATGTGGCTTTTGTCAACTGCAATGAACCTCAAGAGGATTCACAGAAGACTCTCAAAAATTTTAACAATGTTTAATAGTCTGATAAGTTTTAATGGTTATGTATAGACATACCAGATTGGATTGAGGGTGACAGATGTAAAGAAATCTTTGGGGTCCCAGAATTTAACTGACAGAAAACAGTCTAGAAGAGCTTCTCACTTGCAAACATGTGCTGTTGTTCTTGTTAGGAGCATGTGCTACAATTTGTGAAAAAGAAAAAAAAAAAGACTCAAGGCGAAGCCAAGAGAACCATTCCCTCAACTTAAATCTAATTAAGAAATTTTGCCTGGCTGGATTTCAGAATTACTATGAACCAGTGACTTCTTTGTACCATCCATTTCCTGTTTTTGAGCAGGAACGTCTGTATTGCATATCCAATAGAGACATTGGGTATGAGGAATACAGATAATTTATCTCTTTACTTTCACAGGTCTTCAGATAATAGGGAACTGCTTGTGCAGAAATGTACTTAAGGACCTCATCTATACCTGGACATAATTTAGATAATAAAATTCTGGATCTTGAGTGGAAGCTGTAATTAGATGAGACTTGTGTGGACCATAGGAGGGTGTGAGCGTATTTTCTACTGAAAGGAGTTTGAATCATTGCAGGCTAGAAGGAAGATTGTGCTAAAAAGCCTCTAAAAAGTTCTTCTAAAGAGGCCCACCCTCTGGTATTCATGTAATTTACTCTCTATGCACCGGACCTACTGACTTGCTTATAACCAATAGAATACAGCCAAGAGTAATGGGATATGACTTCCAATATTAGGTAATAAAAAGAATATGACTTCCATCTTGGGTGTTCTCTCTTGCTCTTTATCTCAGATCACTCACACTGTGGAAGCCAGCGGCCATGTTTCCAGACAGTTTTGTGCAGAGACCTGTTATGGATTTAAATGTGTACCTCAAAAATAAGTGTTGTATATTTTAATCCCTGTACCTGTGTATGTAATCCCATCTGGGAGTAGGGTTTTATTTGTTATGCTAATGAGGCTATATCAGTGTAGGATGTATCTTAAGTCAATCAATTTTGAGATTAAAGGCAGCAGTTTAAGTACAGAAGTAAGTGGAATTGGAAGAAGATAGATGCCAGGCCATGTGAAGATCGCCAAAAAACTGAGGAACAGAAGCGGAAAAAAGACAAGGACCTTCCCCCAGAGCCAGCAGAGTGAAAGCTTTCCGGTAGAGCTAGTGCCCTGAATTTGAACTTCTAGCCTCCTAAAATGTGAGAAAATAAATTTCTGTTCATTAAAACCAGCACTTGTGCTATTTCTGTTATAGAAGCACTGAGAGAAGGCCATTGTGAAAAAAAAAATCTGATCCCTGCTAGCAAACACATGAATGAGTTTGGAAGTAGATCCCCCATAGTTGAGACTTTTGAGAAGTCTCAATACCTGTGGGCAGCTTGAATGCAACTTTATGAGAGACTTGTGCCAGTGACACTCAGGTAAGCCTTGTCTAGATATGGGAAACACAAAAACTGAGATTGTTAATGTTTGGTTCCATCACTAAGTTTGAAGTAATTTATTATGCAACAATGCATAACAAATGCAGGGTTTTATTCTCAACAATTTTGAAATTAAAATTATTATTAATATAGGGAAGGCAGACAGATATATAATAGTGATGCTAATCTTTGTGAGTGATTTACCATGTACTAACTGCAATCATTAATTGATTTTCTTTCCTGAACTTAAATTAGATGTTGAAATTAGTTGTAAAAATACTCTGTCAACAATTTTGGGCTGAGGTTTTTATAATAGAAATTTGAAAAATTATACTCTTTTTCCTGGCTCTAAATAACAGATTTTAACAGAGATCTAGTAGTAAATGCAATAAAATATGTTAATGTAATTTAAACTCCATGAGCATGTAGATCACATAAATATTGGTTTGTACTTGCCAGTGTAACTAATAATTATAGCACATGCAAGTGCTTCATAATTTCTGTTTGATAATTGAACATATATATCCTTATACTAATAAAAATGTGTCATGAGAAAATAATTACACTTTCAAATTAGCTTGCTGTAAACATTTTCAAAATATTTCATCTGAAGTGTTGCATGTATCAGTAAAATAGCTCCCCACCTTTTCTAGAATGAGGACATATTTTAATGTTAATAATTTAT
>NW_004444311.1:312799-330842 GCF_000243295.1 Trichechus manatus latirostris
GGTCTTCTTCCTAGAATTTTAGTTCTGCCTCCCACCTTTCTCCTGCTCCATCAGGGACTCTCTGTTGTGTTCCCTGTCAGGGTGGTCATTGGTGGTAGCTGGGCACCATCTAGTTCTTCTGGTCTCAGGCTGATGCAGTCTCTGGTTGATGTGGTCCTTTCTGTCTCTTGGGCTAAAATATTCCTTGTGACTTTGGTATTCTTCGTTCTCCTTTACTCCAGATGGATCAGGACCAATTGATGCATCTTAGATGGCCATTCGCTAACTTTTAAGACTCCAGGTACCACTCACCAAAGTAGGATGCAAAACATTTTCTCAATAAACTTTGTTATGCCAATTGACCTAGATGTCCCCGAATGCATGGTCTCCAGACCCCTACCCCTGCTACTCTGTCCCTCAAAGTGTTTGATTGTATTCAGGAAACTTCTTAGCTTTGGTTGAGTACAGTTGTGCTGACTTCTCCTGTAATGTGTGCTGTCCTTCCCTTTACCTAAGATAATTCTTACCCACTATGTAGTTAGTGAATAACCCTCTCCCTCCCTCCCCACCCTTGTAACCATCAAAGAATGTTTTCTTCTGCATCTAAACCTTTTCTTGATTTCTTATAATAGTGGTCATATACAATATATGTCCTTTTGTGACTGAAATAAATTGATTCAGCATAATGTCCTCCAAATTCCTCCATGTTATGTTTCACTGCTTCATCGTTGTTCTTTATCATTGCCTAGTATTCCATTGTTTGAATATACCATAATTTGTTTATCCATTAGTCCACTGATGTGCACCTAGGTTGATTCCATCTTTTTGCTGTCGTTAACGGTGCTGCAGTGAATATGGGTGTGCATATATCTATTCATGTGATGGCTCTTATTTCTCTAGGATATAGTCCAAGGAGCAGGCTTGCTGAATCGTATGGTACTTCTATTTCTAGCTTTTTAAGAAAGTGCAAAATTGATTTCCAAAGTGGTTGTACTGTTTTACATTCCCACCAACAGTGTATAAGTGTTCCAGTCTCTCCACAACTCTCCAACATTTATTATTTTGTGTTTTTTGGGTTAATGCTAGCCTTGTTGGGGTGAGATGGTATCTTATTGTAGTTTTGATTTGCATTGCACTAATTGCTAATGATTGTGAGCATTTCTTCATATGTCTGTTAGCCACCTGAATATCTTCTTTGGCAAAGTGCCTGTTCATATCCTTTGCCCATTTTTTAATTGGGTTATTTGTCTTTTCGTTGTTGAGGTTTTGCAGTATCTTGTAGATTTTAGAGATTAGACGCTGATCGAATTTGTTTATAGCCAAAATTTTTTTCCCAGTCTGTAGGTTGTCTTTTGACTCTTTTGGTGAAATCTTTTGATGAGCTTAAGTGTTTGATTTTTAGGAGCTCCCAGTAATCTAGTTTCTCTTCTGGTGTTTGTGCATTGTTACTTATGGTTTGAATTGTGTTTATGCCATGTATTAGGGATCCTAGCGTTGTCCCTATTTTTTCTTCCATGATCTTTATCTTTTTCGATTTTATATTTTAAGTCTTTGATCCATTTTGAGTTAGTTTCTGTGCATGGTGTGAGGTATGGGTCTTGTTTCAGTTTTTGCAGATGGATATCCAGTTATGCCACCACCATTTGCTAAACAGACTGTCTTTTCCTCAATTAATGGATTTTGGGCTTTGTCAAATACCAGCTGCTCATAGGTGGAAGAATTTATGTCTGGATTCTATTCCACTGGTCTATGTTTCTGTTGTTGTACAAGTACCAGGCTGTTTTGACTACCACGTGGTATAATAGGTTCTAAAATTAGGTACTATGAAACCTCCCACTTTGTTCTTTTTCTTGAGTAATGCTTTACTTCTCCAGGTCCTCTTCCCTTTCCATATGAAGTTGGTGATTTGTTTCTCCATCTCATTAAAAAATGCCGTTGGAATTTGGATCAGGATTGCATTATATTTGCAGATCACTTTGGGGAGAATTGACATTTTCACAATGTTGAGTCTTCCTATCCATGAGCAAGGTATGTTTTTCCACTTATGCAGGTCTCTTTTGGTTTCTTGCAGTAGCGTCTTGTAGTTTTCACTGTAGAGGTCTTTTATCTTTCTGGTTAGATTTATTCTTAAGTATTTTATCTTCTTGGGGGCTATTGTAAATGGTATTGATTTGGTGATTTCCTCTTCAAGATTCTCTTTGTTGGTGTAAAGGAATCCAACTGATTTTTGTATGTTTATCTTGTATCCTGAAATTTGCTGAAGTCTTCTACTAGTTCCAGTAGTTTTCTTGTGGATTCTTTGGGGTTTTCTGTGTATAAGACCATATCATCTGCAAATAGAGATACTTTTACTTCTTCCCTACCATCTTGGATACCCTTTATTTCTTTTTCTATTCTACTTGCTCTGGCTAGGACCTCCAGCACAATGTTGAATAAGAGTGGTGATAAAGGGCATCCTTGTCTGGTTCCTGTTCTGAAGGGGAATGCTTTCAAACTCACTCCATTTAGGATGATGTTGGCTCTTGGCTTTGTATAAATGCCCTTAATCATGTTAAGGAATTTCCCTTCTATTCCTATTTTGTTGAGAGTTTTTATCACGTATGGGTGTTGGACTTTGTCACCTGCCTTTTTTGCATAGATTGATAAGATCATGTGGTTCTTGTCTTTTGTTTTATTAATGTGATGGATTACATTGATTGTTTTTCTAATGTTGAACCATCCCTGCATACTTGGTATAAATCTCACTTGATCATGGTGAATTATTTTTTTGATATGTTGCTGAATTCTATTGGCTGGAATTTTGTTGAGGATTTTTGTATCAATGTTCATGAGGGATATCGGTCTGTAATTTTCTTTTTTGTGGTATCTTTACCTGGTTTTGGTATCAAGGTTATTCTGGCTTCACAGAAGGAGTTTGGGAAGATTCTATCCTTTTCTATACTCTGAATTACCTTTAGTAGTAGTGATGTTAACTCTTCTCTGAAAGCTTGGTAGAATTCTCCAGTGAAACCATCCGGGCCAGGGCTTTTTTCTGTTGGGAATTTTTTCATTAGCTTTTCAATCTCTTCTTTTGTTATGGGTTTATTTAGTTGTTCTAGCTCTGTGTTTGTTTAGGTGGGTAGTGAGTTTTTAGAAATTTATCCATTTCCTCTAAGTTTTCAAATTTGTTAGAGTACAGTTTTTCATAGTATTCTGTTATGATTCTTTTAATTTCAGTTGGGTCTGTTTTGATATCACCCATCTCATTTCTTATATGGGTTATTTGCTTCCTCTCCTGTTTTCTTTTGTCACTTTGGCCAGTGGTTTATCAATTTTGTTGATGTTTTCAAAGAACCAGCTTTTGGACTTGTTAACTCGTTCAATTGTTTTTCTATTCTCTATTTCATTTAATTCTGTACTAATTCTTATTTCGTTTCTTCTGGCACCTGAGGGCTTCTTTTGGTGCTCTCTTTCTACTTGTTCCAGTTATAGGGTTAATGTTTTGATTTTGGCCTTTTCTACTTTTTGTATGTGTGCAGTGATTGCTATAAACCGATTTCTGAGCCCTGCTTTTGCTGTGTCCTGAAGGTTCTGGTAGGCTGTGTTTTCATTCTCGTTTGATTCTATGAATTTCTTTATTCCATCCTTAATTTCTTCTAAAGTCCAGTAGATTTTTTATTTTTTTAATGTACTTTAGATGAAGGTTTACAGAACAGTTTCTCATTAAACAGTACATATATTGTTTTACGACAATGATTCACAACCTCATGACATGTAAACACTGTCCCTTCTCAACCTTGGGTTCCCTATTACCAGCTTTCCTGTCCCCTCCTGCCATCTAGTCCTTGTCCCTGCACTGTTGTGCCCCATTAGTTTCATTTTGTTTTATAGGGCTGTCTAATCTTTGGCTGAACGGTGAACCTCGGGGGTGACTTCATTACCGTGCTAAAAGGGTGTCCGGGGGCCATACTCTCAGGGTTTCTCCAGTCTCTGTCAGGCAAGTAAGTCTGGTCTTTTTTTGTGAGTTAGAATTTTGTTCTACATTTTTCTCTAGCTCTGTCTGGGACCATCTGTTGTGATCCTGGACAGAGTAGTCAGTGGTGGTAGCCGGGCACCATCTAGTTGTCCTGGACTCTGTGTGGTGGAGGCTGTGGTAGTTGTGGTCCATTAGTCCTTTGGACTAATCTTTCCCTTGTATCTTTTTTCTTCATTGTCCCTTACTCCTGAAGAGGTGAGAAAAGTGGAGTATCTTATATGACTGCTCACAGGGTTTTAAGCCCACAGAAGATACTCCCCAAGGTAGAATATAGAACATTTTCTCTATAAACTGTGTTATGCCAATTGAGGTAGATGTTCCCTGAGACCATGGTCCCCACAGCTCTCCACCCAGCAATTCAGTCCCTCAGTGAGTTTGGATGTGTCTATGGAGCTTCCATGGCGTTTCCTTGTACAAGTTGTGCTGGCTTTATCAGCCAGTAGTTTTTGAGCAAGGTATTGTTCAGTTTCCATGTGTTTAATTTTTTCCTTGCTTTTTCTGTTATTGAGTCCTACTTTTATGGCTTTATGATCAGAAAAGAATCTTTGTAATATTCCGATGCTTTGGATTCAGTTAAGACTTGCTTTATGGCCTAATATATGGTCTATTCTGGAGAATGTACCATGCGCATTGGAAGAGAAAGTATACTTGGCTGCTGTTGGGTGAGTGTTCCATATATGTCCATGAGATCAAGTTGGTTGATTGTAGCATTTAGACCTTCCGTGTCTTTACTGAGCTTCTTTCCGGATGTTCTGTCCCTCACCGAAAGTGGTGTGTTGAAGTCTCCTACTATTATTGTGGAGCTGCTTATCTCTGTGTTAGAGTTTGTTTTCAGTATTTTGGAGACCTGTCTTTGGGTGTATAAATATTTATTGTAGTTATGTCCTCCTGGTGTATTGACCCTTTAATCATTATATAGTGTCCTTCTTTATCCTTTGTGGTGGATTTTACTTTAAAGTCTATTTTGTCACAGATTAATATTGCCACTCCTGCTCTCTTTTGAGTGTTGTTTGCTTGATATATTTTTTTCCATCTTTGAGTTTTAGTTTGTTTGTGTCTTTAAGTCTAAGGTGTGTCTCTTGTAGGCAGCATATAGATGGATTGTGTTTTTTTATCCATTCTTCCACTCTCTGCCTCTTTATTAGTGCATTTAGTCCATTTACGTTCAGGGTAATTATTGATAGGTATGAGTTTAGTGTTGTCATTTTGATGTCCTTTTTTGTGTGTTGTTGACAATTTCTTTGTTCCACTTAATTTTCTGTGCTAAATGGTTTTTCTTACATATTTTCTTTTCATCTTCTTCATTGTTGTTGATTTTGTGTTGGCTGAGTCTTTTTATTTTTCCAGTTTTTTATTTTGATTTGTCTGATTGTTGGTTTTCTTTGTGGTTACCTTAATATTTACCCCTATTTTTCCAAGTTTATACCAGTCTTTTATTTCTTTATATTGCCTTGACTTCCTCTCCATATGAAAAATCTATGTCTACATTTTTTAGTCACTCTTTTTTGTTTTAATATTGTCACCTTTTACATATGGTCATCTCTGTTTCCCTATTTTCTGTGTTTTAGCTTTGATTTATTTTTGTGTCTTCCCTATCTGAATTGATATTTGGTTGCCCTGTCCTGTGTTCTAGTCTTGGGCTATTATCTGATGTTATCGATTTTCTAACCCGAGGACTCCCTTTAGTATTTTTTGTAATTTTGGTTTGGTTTTTGAAAATTCCCTCAATGTCTGTTTATCTGGAAATGCCCTAATTTTGACATCATATTTGAGAGACAGTTTTGCTGGATATATAATTCTTGGCTGGTGTGATAGTTAAGATTGTGTGTCAACTTGGCTGGGCCATGATTCTCCGTGTTTTAATGTAATCACTCCCACGATTGAATATACTGTGAGTAGCTAATCAGATGAAAGGGAGTCTCCTTGAGAGTGTGGCCCGCATCAGTATATAATCAGACTTTCTGGCTTTTTGCTCTCTCTGGATCCTGCGGCTGCTTCCTGTTGTCTCATCTCCCGTTCTTGGGACTTGAGCTGTCAGCTTATCTGCAGAACCTGGGATTTGTCGATCTGCACAGCCTGCGAGTGGGAGTCCTGCTCTCCGACCTTCTGATCTTGGGCTTGCCAGCTTCAGCAGCTGTGTGACTTGGGAGAGGCCTCTACCCTGATCCACAGACTTGGGACGTTCTAACCTATACAATCGCATGAGCTGTTTCCTTGATATAATCTCTCTCTCTCTCTATATATATATATATATTTATACACATTACTGGTTTTGCTTCTCTAGAGAACCCAGCCTAAGACAGCTGGCAATTTTTTGCCTTCAAGGCTTTATATATGTCATCCCATTGCCTTCTTGCCTGCTTGGTTTCTGGTGAGTAGTCCGATCTTAGTCTTATTGACTCTCCTTTGTAGATGACTTTTCATTTATCCCTAGCCACTGTTAAAATTCTCTCTTTATCTTTGGTTTTGGCAGTTTGATTATAATATGTTGTGATGACTTTTTTGGGGGATCTGCCTTATGTGGGGTTCAATGAGCATCTTGGATAGATATCTTCTCATCTTTCACGATATCAGGGATGTTTTCTGCCAACAAATCTTCAACAATTCTCTCTGTATTTTCTGTTGTACCCCTTGTTCTGGTTCTCCAATCACTTGTAGGTTATTCCTCTTGATAGATTCCCACATAATTTTTAGGGTTTCTTCATTTTTTTAAATCCTTTTATCTGATTTGTCCTCAAATAAGTTGCTGTCAAGTGCTTTATCTTCAATTTCACTAATTCTGACTACCATTGCCTCAATTCTGCTCCTATAACTTTCTATTGAGTTGTTTAGTTCTGAAATTTTATAGTTAATCTTCTGGATTTCTGATTGCTGTCTCTCTATGAATTCTTGTAGCTTGTTGAATTTGTCATTATGCTCTTCTCTAATCCTCTTAAGTTCTGCATTTTTATGGAATTCCTTCCCAATCTCTTGAAGAGTTCTATATATTAATCTTTTGTATTCTGCCTCTGGTAATTCCAGGAAATTCTCTTCCTCCAGAAAATTTCTTGATTCTTCATTTCTGGACCTTGTTGAAGCCATCATGGTCTGCCTCCTTATGTGATTTGTTATTGACTGTTGTCTCTGAGCCATCAATAAGTTATTTTATTTATTTACTTTATGTTTGCTTACTGTGTCCTAGCTTCTTGTTTTATTTTGTTTTTTTTTATATGCCCAAATAGGCTGCTGGTGTGAGCTAGCCTGATCACTGGCACCCCTGAAGTGCTAACATCCTGCCACCAGGTGGGCATAACTGCCACTAGGTATGTGAGCCCAGGAGTCAGACCACTCCTCCTGTATGAATTCAGCTCAGGAGTCCAGGTATTCGGCAACCGAGTTTGTAGTGTAGGCTCTCACCTACGGTCCTAGACAGGCATGGGCGATTGGTGTAGGCACAGTCATTTGGCTGCAGCAAGGGGTCTCATGCTGAGCAAGGCAGGAAGCCAACAGCCAACCCCTAGTGTCCTGGAAGAAAGCATGTCCCTGTTCCCTAGAGTGCATAGGTGGGTGGATTTTGCAGCTGGACTATGATCACCCATTGCTGTTGGCTGTAATGACTGGGGGCACCACTTATTCTTGGGCCCCAAAGCAGGTGGCTTGGTGGCATGGGTGGAGCCATCAGTCTTTAGGCCCCTGATGTGGGTAGGTGAAGACCCTGTTAAATGGGCAGAGCAGTGTCAAAGGTCATGAACCTGTCACTTCACAGCTGAAATAGTTGAAGTTAGACTTCAGGTATATACCCTGTTGCACTGTGGTAATGAGGGCCTATGCTGTTGAAATGGGCCCACACAAGTCTCTGCAGGGGGAAAGGCACTCAAAGTCCGTGGACCCCTTATGCCTGTGCCTAGGCAAAGGAACTGTGCCTACCCTGAGTTCCTGGCTTAGGGGAGTTGGCAGATTATTTTTTCCTCTTTTTGTTAATTTGTTCCTTCTCCAAGGCCGGGAAAATGGCTCAGGGCCCTTGATGTGTCCTATTTCCACCCAGGAGACTCAGCAATTGCTGAAGCCGTCCCAGGACCAGTGCAGAGCAGGGAGCAGGGAGGTAAATGCAAGAGAGGTTTTTCCCAAAGGAGGATCTTTTTGATCATCAAGGTAGGCCAGACACAAGTAATTATCTTTTGCTGATCTAGGGCTGCTTTTCACTGGTTATGGATGGCTGAGTAGACTGTCTGGCGCTGGCCCCTCCGGATGTAGAAAACACCTCCTGAGCGCTGCTGCTTGCCTCATAGTGCACCATGAGCTGATCTGGCCTGAAGTTTTCTGGCTCCTGCCGGGTCAGGTTTGGCAAATCCTCACTGCTTCCAAACTGTCTCTCCCTCCCCCGCCACTCAGTCTGATTCCTCAACTTTGCCTTTTATGTTCAGGGCTCCAAGATTGTCATATATAATCGATTCGCTTGTTTTGTTTTTTTCTGGTCTTTGTTGTTTTTTCGGGACCACCGGAAACATCTGACTCTGCCATCTTGGCCCCATCTTCCCATAACAATACGTGAGTTAGGCCTCAACTAATTAATATGAGAGGCTAAATGGCATCTAAAGTTAAATTGTTACTAAGCAGCAGAGCTAGGTTATGAATGAATATCTCTCCAATTTCAAATTCTTCTTATTTTCACCATACCACAATTCCACAAAAGTAGTATTACAAATATCAGCCATTGTACTTACAAGATGTTTCTATATGCATATGGAAAAATGTTTATGTGTATGTGTGTTTGTGTGTGTGTAGACATATAGACTTCTTAACATTAGGATTAGAGTTGTTGTTGTTAGGTGACGTTGAGTCAGTTCTGACTCATAGCAACCTTATATCTTACAGAAAGAAACACTGTCCAGTCCTGTGCCGTTCTTACAATCCTTGTTATGTTTGAGCCCAGTGTCGCATCTACTGTTGGAATCCATCTCGTTGAAGATCTTTCTATTTTTCACTGACCCTCTACTTTACCAGGCATGATGTCCTTCTCCAGGGTCTAGCCCCTCTTGATAACATGTCTAAATTACATGAGATGAAGTCTTGCCATCCTCACTTCTAAGGAGCTTTCTGGCTGTATTTTTTCCAAACTGATTTGTTCATTCCTCTGGAATTCCATGGTATATTCAATATTCTTCACCAACACCATAATTCAAAGGCATCAATTCTTCTTTGGTCCTCCTTATTTATTGGCCACCTTTCTTTCACATGTATATAAGTGATTGAAAGCACCATGGCTTGAGTCAGGCGCACTTTAATCATCAAAGTGACATCTTTGCTTTTTAACACTTTAAAGAGAATTTTTTTTCCAGCCGATTCGTCCATTGCAATATGTTATTTGATTTTTTGACTGCTGCTTCCATGGGCATTGATTGCAGATTCAAATAAAATGAAATCTAATATACAGTAGGGTATCAGATTTTTCTCTTAAAAAAGATGACATACATATTTTAATATATTCTTAAGAAAAAATAGGGGTGGATAGTAGGAAGAAATATATATTTTTATTAGTCTTTGGTTATGTCACTGACAGGATAAGTTACTGTCAATGGAATTATTTGGTTCAAATAATTTCTTCAAAGACTTTGTCTCAACAGTTTGACAGTCACTCAGTTTGATTGCATTCGATGTTAAAAACCTTTTATAATTGCTTTTAACCAGTTCCCCTACATTTGTAATTGTCTATCATAGTCTCTCTCTGTAGTCCAAAGAAGTGATAATAATACTCTATCCTTCACCAGTTTTTATTTTCATAGTTTTCTATTTGCTTTTACATATATGCTACTATTTACTATTTATGACACTCTGGTTGTTTTTTTGTTTTGTTTTGTTTTGTTAGAGAGTTAAGTCAAATTTACCTTTCCTCTTTTTATGTTTGGGAACTAATAGGCTTTGAGATAAGTGTAAGTATCACAAGCTGATAAATTATATATCCGATATTAGATTACAAATATAATTGTTTAAATTATGTCCCAATTTAGGATCTCCTATATCAGAGAATTGCAGAGCCCAGGTGGTGTAGTGGTTATGAGCTAGGCTGCTAACCAAAGAGTAGGAAGTTCAAATCCACCAGCCGCTACTCTGTCGTATAGGGTCACTATGAGTTGGAATCCACTCGATGGCACTTAACAACAACAACATATCAGAGAATTATTGTTTATTCTAGGTTACCTCCCCTTATAACTCTCTTTTCTCCTGTTATGTATAAAATTTCCCATTTCAAGAAGCCACAATAAACATGGAGACCACTTCAAATTAGCTCCACTGTTCTAATGGCATACTTGCAGGCCCTTGGTATGTCATGGAATGAAACACTGTTTAAAGTCATGAGCAAATAAGTGAAATAAATACGTTTCAAACAGCATGATTTGTATTTCAAACAATTGATAAAATCCAGTTTCAGCTTACATTTATTTAAAATGTAGGATATACATATTTAAAACTTCCTGAATAAAATAGTCCTTGATTAAAACTGTGATATTAGTAACAACAGTCACCTTAAAAAAAAAAAAAAAAAGGCTCAAGAGGGAATTTTTTTAGGAGATCTGTACAAGGACAATCTACTTCTGTTCCACAAGAGACCATGGACTCACAGTACGCCTTGTTTTTTAATGACTACTTAATTTTTAAAGAATTGAAACACACTTCCATTAAGTTCCTGTTGCTTTCAGTTGTCTATATAGCCAGGCAAAGACCCCAAAATCGATATACAAAGAACTTCCTTTTAAGCCTATAATCAATAGTTGCCAATGATGAATAAACATCAGTTATTAACAATGGATGTGGTTTAGGTTGTTTTACTTTTGTCTGCTTTTAAAGCACTTGTAATGGATTGCTACTGTCAAATGCATCCATTTAACTGAGCACAGAGAAGGGTCAGAATTGTTGACAAGAGATGTTTACCAATCCAAGGTTCCCTCTCTTTGATTCAAAAATTCACTGTCTGTAATACATAAAAAACCTGGCCTAAAGATGGGTTTCTGCTGTACTATTTGTAAAAGAAAGATATATTATGATCACTACATATATTCAGATTGTATTGCTCTTGCAACAAATTCACAGTAAGAGCAAAATTTTCCAAACATGAGAAATATAAATTTTCCATGGAACATTCACATGTAAGAAACAGGGAACTATACTGAAATAAGTTACAAGTAAAGTTGAGATAAAAGCTTGGCATGAGGCAGCACATAACGGTATGATGACTTGAAGGAATAATACACTAAATAATTTTGTTAGAGAGTAATATCTAGAAACCCAGAGGAGATATATGTGGAACAAAGATTTAGATTGAAATTTACCCAAGGTATTAGGGCCATGAATGGAAGAAATAAATTTGAGCTGTACTCACATTTCAAAACTAGAAATCCAAGTGGGAGAAAAAAAGGTAGGCAAATAATAGGAAATCACTCAACACCTTAAGTTCATACTTAAGTTCATCTCATACCCATGAAAGAAAATGGCTCAACAGTTTAAAAACTGTTTAAAATAAGAAATACAATACCTGGCAAACATATGGATAGTATTATCTTCTCTACAAAAAGGTGATAAAAGAGGTGGACTTACACTGAGCAAAATGTATCATGCAAGGATTGGTTACTCCAAGCACATTATCAGGCTAGAATTCATAGAAATCTTGGGGCTCATAAATCTGGGGTCAAGTCAGTCAATCTGGACTAATGGACACCAGGACAGATATAGTAGCTGGAATCCAAAAGATCTTGAAACTAGTACTGATAGTTGGCCCCTATGCACACAGTCTTTGTACCTTATGATAGGAAAATAGATAACTGCTTGGGAAAATATTAAGTGGTAGTAGAGTGTATGAAAGATAAGTGCAATGGCAAAGCAAGACTACTCTGTGAAGTCAGTCTTCCAGAGAACTTTTGAAGACCACAGGCAGATCAAACAGTGGAATTTTTCATGAGAGAGAACCATAAAAGAAGAAATACTACAATAAAAAATGTTATAGTTATGACTGGTATTTTCTCCTCTGATACTCCTCTTCAGTATGTGGTATCCTTTCTTCTTCAAGCTGCTGTTTAGAAAAACAAACTGGAACAAGAGAAGGAAAAAACCAGGAAAAAATTAGAGAGAAGGAGTCAGAAAAGCCTGAAAACCACTTAACAACTGAGAACCTAAAGAAGAAAGAAGAGCAGTTATTGGAACTTAAAAAATAGTAACATCCCTGAGAAAAACTACACTGTTGATCTGTTAGGACTTCAAAGAGACCTATCAAGGCATCTTTGACCAATGAGAACATGACTAGGAGAACATGAATGATGATTTTGGCATCATTGAGATAATGATTTATGATTGCTTACAACAACTGTTATGCCCCAGACCAAGGGATGCTCTCTGTACCAGAAATTGCCACCTCTGTACAGTAGCACCTGGGGATCTGCATCTATTCATTGAGTAAACTACAAAACCGGAAGAATAGGCAAAGAAACAACTCTCCAAAGACTCCATCTTATTTTGGTATGGTACAGGAACCGTTCAGCAGCAGAACACTTCTGGAGAGTTTATGGGACTCCCAAAATGTAGCATTTACCTCACAAGCACCAACTACATTTGAAAGTTTTCCATCAATGGGCGTGCCTGTGCCTGCAGTTTCTAGATTAAGGAAAAGGGGATGGGACACAGTGCAAGCACAGTGGTGGACATATCCTTGCCCAGTGGGTTTACGGGAAATGTACAAACTTGTGTGATGCCATACCTTCAAAATGTTGTTGGGCCTCAAGTAGGAATGGTGGGACAGATGGGTGCACCCCAGAGTAAGTTTGGACTGCTGCAAGTTCAACAGTCTCAGTGGAGCCTCTCACAGAAGAATCAGTAGCTGTCTGGCATGAGTATCAATCATGCAAACTCTGCAGCGGGTTTTGATCTGCCCTCAAGCACAATAGCAGGATGGTCTGGAAGCTCCTCAGATCAGACTCTCAGCACACAAAAAAGGAAATTAAAACCACTTACTTGTACAATATTCTTTATGTCATATTCATTATTTAAATTTTAAAGAAGTGGATAAAATATAGCCTATTATAGTCTTCCAGAATTAATTCATTAAATTAAAACACTTTGTCAAGAAGAGATATCGGGGAACAAACCTGATACTTAGAGTAAAAGATCATACTTGTTAGGAAAATGAAAAATACGTAAGTGAAAACTTTTGTAACCTGTATATTATTAATGACAGTTATTGTTATTGAAATTAATTACTTAAAAATAATACATTTGTCTTAGTCATCTACTGCTGCTATAACAGAAATAACACAAGTGGATGACTTTAAGAAACAGAAGTTTATTTCCTCACAGTATAGTAGGCTAAAAGTCCAAATTGAGGGCATCGGCTCCAGGGGAATTTTCTCTGTCTGCCTTCTCATCAATCTTCCCCCAGACTAGGAGCTTCTCAGCACAGAGACTCCAGGCCGAAAGCATGCACTCTGCTCCAGGCACTGCTATCTTGGTGGTATGAGGTCCCCCTGTCTCTCTGATCACTTCTCTCTTTTATATCTCAAGAGATCGCCTCAAGACACAATCCAGTCTTGTAGATTGAGTCTTGCCTCACTAACACAACTGCCACCCATCCTCCCTTGTTAACATCATATAGGCAGGATTTACAACATATAGGAAAATCACACAATACTGGGAATCGTGGTGCAGCCAAACTGATACACACATTTTTCGGGGGACATAATTCAATCCATGACAACATTATACAAAATAAACATGTTTTCTTACTTTTTCTACTCAGACAGTGCAGTGTCGTTTTTTTCTTTTATGCCTAGGAAAACTTCAAATGCATTTAAACTGCCTCAGATTATTCTCTGGCTGTCTTATAAACTATTTTATTTTCCCTGTATCTCTTTGAGTTCAGAATTTTTTTTCTATTTTGCCTATATTTACTTGGTACATAAAACTGTGTTGGTATTACAGTAAGACCTTAATTCTTACTGAATAAATAAACAGATGAATCAATAAAACCTTCTTCCAAACTATGTAAGTGTAGCCCAGAGGGGCTATAAATAGTTAAAAGCAAAATTGGTGGATGCATTTGTGACAATAATAAGAACAGCAAAATCTTCTTGAGGAAGTAATCATTCAGTTTCAATATATTTTGCATTGCCAGAAGTTTGTGAAAAACAAGACTCCCTGCATGTGATCTTTGGAAGAGGTGGTGAAACAAATTTATTTTATGTATAAGAAATAAACAGGCCTTCCGGGCAACATGGCACTATAGACAGAAGCACCATGCCATCCCTCCACAGCAGAGATCCGAAAAACTAAGTCAGAGACACATCAATCCTGAAACACTAAGCATCAAATGAAGAAATAAAGAACTCAGCCAAGCACCAAATGGAATAAGAAACTGACAGAGACCAGAGAGCGAGGAGAGATACATGCAGAGGTCCCCTGTCAGCTAACGCAGCACAGATCTGCCATCTTGGACTCCTATCAGAGATCAGCAATTAGGGAGTACAAGAAAGCAGCCTCACAGAGCCTCCAGCAGGAGACAGAACAACCAGTAACCAGTGATACACGCTTTCCCACCCTCCACCCTTCTTCACCCCCACGCGGCCTCCTCTGCTTCCTGCTGCCATAGTCTCTTGGCCGGAAAGCACTGGCTTCACTGCAGTGCCACTTGGATTCCACATGCTTACACTGGCTGGCTCCTTGAGTGCCATTTGTTGGCTGCTTCTGTTGCTTTTTTCCACTTCTTTTGATTTCTTCCTTACCTCTCACCACCTCTCCCTCCTTTCTCGCAAATACCTAGCTCTGTGTGCAATCCTTGCTTCTTTCTGGAAGGCTGTGAAACACCCCTCTTCTGTGAAACTGGTTCCTGGCCCTTGCTGTCATGCTGGTGAGATCTCTGGGGCATTTTTTTTTTTATTAGTTTGTTCTGTTTTGATTTGTTTGTTTTTGTTTTTGTTTTTCTTTTCTTGGCTTGGGAATCCTTTCTAGCCAGGCAGTACTGCGTGGCTTGGGAGCAACTCACTTGCTCTGCGCAGACATGTGGTGGAATCCCTGGAGGCATTTCTTTTTTCATGTTCGATTTTGTTTTTGTTCTTTTTTTGTTTGTTTCTTTGTTTTGTTTTCTTCTCTTTTTCTCTTTTTGTCTTTCTTCATTTCTCAGTTTCTCATCTCTCTATACTTCTTTTCCTGTCTCCTTCTAGCCAGGCTATATTTCATGACCTGGGAGCAACTTCCCCAGTCCTCACACCTGCACCAGGGGGATCCCTGGTACCTTTCTTTTATTTCCTAGTTTTCATTTATTCTTTTTTTCTTTTACTGTTTGTCTTTTTTTCTCTTTTTGTTTTTTTCCATTTCTCAGTCTCTCATTCCTCCACTCCAACAGCAAGTTCCATTAGCACTCTTCTTTGTTTGTTGACTTGTATGTTTTTGGCTCCAGTTCCTCTCTCCCCTTTCCCATATCCATCTTAGCTCCACACATCACAATCCCCCTCCCACCTGCCTACCTGCACAGTATGCTGAACATCACACCCCTAAGCAGCACAAGTATGGCCTACCTGAACCTGCCTTACACTGATTCCCTGCCCACCCTTTGGCCCTAGTACATGCCACAAACAACGCATTCCAGCAAATCCCCTTCAGCTGGACCTACCCTGCTGTACCATCCCTGAGTGACTGACTCTATCCATTGGAGAAGGAGGTGAAAAGTATCATGCCTGCAGATGAGCAAACAACAAAGAACTCACAGCCCACCTGCTCAGACATAACAATATAAAGCAAAAAACAAGGATGAACAAAAAAATCTACAATCAAAAAACGAAGAAAATAACTACTGAGTGTTCTGAAGACAGCAGACAATATCAAAACATGTACAAAAACAGGACAGGATGGTTCCAGTAAAATAAAATAAAACACCAGATGACTTTCCTGTAGAATAAAATGCACTAGAACTACCTGATAGGGAATTCAAATCTCTAATATTCAGAGCAATCCAAGAGTTGAAGCAAAAAAGCATGCAAAAATGAGGAAAAAATAGATAAATTCTTGGAAAAGGCAGACAAATTCATGGAAAATACAGACAAAAAGATGGAAGAATTCAAGAAAATAATACAGGAACAAAATGCTAAAATAAATCCACAACTGGAAATCATACAAAAACAACAATTAGAAATACAAAAGATAAACAACAAGATCAGAAATGGACAGTGTCATAGAAGGGCTGAGGAGCAGGTTTGAAACGATGGAAGACAGGATCAGCGAAATTGAAGACAAACACTTGGATACAACTCACTTTGAGGAAAAATCAGAAAAAAGAATGAAGAAAAATAAAGAAACACTGAGAATTATGTGGGATACAATCAAAAGCAAAATTTTTCGAGTGATTGGAGTTCCAGAACAGGGGGAGAAAACAGAAAACACAGAGAGGATCATTGAAGAACTGCTGACAGAATACTTCCCCAATAACATGAAAGATGAAAAGCTGACCATCCAAGAAGCTCAACGAACCTCATATAGGATAGACCAAAAAAGAAAATTACCAAGGCATAACATAATCACATTCGCTAAAACCAAAGACAAGAATCCTGAGAGCAACTCAAGAAAAACAAAAAGTCACATTCAGAGGAGAAACAATAAGACTAAGCTTGGATTACTTGGCAGAAACCATGCAGGTAAGAAGGCAATTGGATGACATATATAAAACCTTGAAAGAAAAAATTGCCAGCCAAGAATAATACATCCTGCAAAACTCTTGTTCAAATATGATGGTGAAATTATGATATTTCTAGATAAACAAAAATTAAGGGACTATGTAAAAAGCAAACCAGACTTACAAGAATTATTAAAGAGAGTTCTTCAATTTGAGAACAAGCAACTTCAGACCACAGCCTGAATCTAGGACTCAAGATCGTACCAGCCAGATACCAATCTAGGAAATGAACTCTCAAGGACTATCCAAACCAAAAGAGTTACAACAGGGAACCAGAGAGGTTAATATGTAAATGACAACAACATCATAACAATAAAAGAGGGAATAAACTGTTTAGGTATAAAACTTTCTAATGGAGAAGAAATCAAGGCAATACCAAGCAATAATAGACTACTTCAAACCTAGCAAGATAAGGGTAAATTTCAAGGTGACCACAAAGAAAGTTAACAAACCTACTCATCAGAATAAAGAAGAAAAACATAGTCTCAGTAAAATCAAAAAGTACAGAAACAAAAGAATTGAAATAAAAAAACCACAAAAGGAATTCAGCACAGGAGATTAAGAGCAACAAAGAAAATGTCAGCACCACAAAAAAAAGCACTACAAAATGACAGCAATAAACACACACCTATCAATAATTACAGTGAATGTAAATGGCCTAAATGCACCCATAAAGACATGGACAGTGACAGTATGGATAGAAAACACAGGATCTATCAATATGCTGTCTACAAGAGACACACCTTAGAAACAAAGATGTGAATTTATTAAAAATCAAAAGATGGAAAAAATATATCAAGCAAACAGCTATCAGAAAGAGCACAAGTGGCAATGCTAATCTCAGATAAAATAGATTTTAAAAAAATCCACCATAAAAGACAAGGAAGGACACTATATAATGATTAAGGGGACGATCCATCATGAAGACATAACCAAAATAAATATGTACACACACAATGACAGGGCTCCAAAATACATAAACTCTAACAGCACTGAAAAGAGAAATCGACAGTTTCACAATAATAGTAGGAGAATTCAACACACCACTCTTGGTAAAGGACAGAACATCTATACAGAAACTCAACAAAGATACAGAAGACCTAAAGGACACAATCAGCCAAATTGATCTCAAAGACATATATTGAATATTACACACAATGGGTGCAAAATACACATTCTTTTCCAATTCACATGGAACGTTCTACAGAATAGACCACATCTTGGGACACAGAGCAATCCCCAATAAGTTCCAAAAAGCTGAGATAATAAAGAGTATCTTCTCTGACCTCAACATCATCAAGGTAGAAATTAACAACAGGAAGAGCAAAGAAAGAAATCAATTACATGGAAACTGAATAACACCC
>NW_004444311.1:330942-335616 GCF_000243295.1 Trichechus manatus latirostris
ATTATGCTGAGTGAAATAAGTCAATCACAAAAGGACAAATATTGTATGAGACCTCTACTGTGAAAACTCATGAAAAAGTTTACACACAAAAAGAAACAATATTTGTTGGTTATGAGGGATGGGGGGAGTGGGGGAAATACTAAATAGACGATCGATTAGTGGTAACTTTGGTGAAGGCAAGACAGTACACAGTACTGGGGAAGCCAGTACAACTTGTACAAGGAAAGGTCATGGAAGCTTCATAGACACATCCGAACTCCCTGAGGGACCGAATTGCTGGGTGGAAGGCTGTGGGGAGAAAGGTATCGGGAAGAATTTAGCTCAATTGGTGTAACACAGTTTATAAAGACAATGTTCTACATTCTACCATAGTGAGTAGCATCTGGGGTCTTAAAAGCCTGTGATCAGCCATCTAAGATACTGCACTCATCTCACCCCTTCAGAAGCAAGGGAGAATGAAGAAAATAAGATTAGGAAAAGATTAGTCCAAAGGACTAAGGGCAGTACAACTAGGTGGTGCCTGGCCACCACCACTGACTGCTCTGATCCGGATCACAACAGAGGGTCCCAGACAGAGCTGGAGAAAAATGTAGAACAAAATTCTAATTCACAAAGAAAGACACGATTTACTGGCCTGATAGAGACTAGAGAAACCCTGGGAGTGTGGCCCCTGGACACCCTTTTAGCTCAGTAATGAAGTCACTTCTGAGGTTCACTGTTCATCCAAAGATTAGACAGTCCCATAAAACAAAATGAGACTAATGGTACACAACAGTCCAGGGACAAGGACTAGAAGGCAAGAGGGGAAAGGAAAGCTAAGAATAGGGAACTCATGTCTGAGAAGGGGCAGTGCTGACATGCCGTGGGATTGTTAACCATTGTGATAAAACAATATGTGTAGTAACTGTTCAATAAGAAAGTATTTGTTTTGTAAACCTTTATCTAAAATACAATAAAAAGAAAAATAAACAGCCCTTGGTGGCACAGTGGTAAAGAGCTCAGCTGCTAACCAAAAAGTCAGCAGTTTGAATCCACCAGCTGCTCCTTGGAAACCCTATGGGACTGTTCTACTCTGTCCTATAAGATTGCTATGAGTCAAAATTGACTCAATGGCAACAGATTTGGTTTTGGTATGAGAAATAAATAGTAATGGGAAAGTGGCTAAAGTGGAAAAGTGAGAGAAGTAAGGCATCATACATACAAGCAATACTCTTGGAAAGCAGAGGCATACAGCCTAATTCTGGCTGCAAAGAAATCCCCAGTATTGGAGGTGTCTGGTTGGAGGACTTTTAAATGTGAACATCTCATATTATGTTTAAGTTCTCTTGTGGGACAGCATGATGGACACCCACCTCCAATAAACCCACAAATCTCCTCACCTTACTCAGATACTCAGCTTCTCTCCATCATCCTATCCTCAGTGAACTTGGATGAGTACATTTTTTTTGCATTAGTGGTAATTTAGGTAATTAAAAAAAGGACTCCATTTGATATTTCTGTTTGCAGTGGTAATAACAAGGAAAGACTAATATTAAATGATACATGTATATATATTATATATGGAAACTGGTGGGGAAAAAGGAGAGATTTGGGTAAGACATAACCGTTAAACTGTGAGACTCCCATGATCATCAAAATTTGGATAAGGCACAGGGCTTATGATCAGATTTGTTGAGTTCCTAGAATATACTTTTTAATCAAATTAATATGTCCTCCCAAATTCTGCAATACATCCACAATATAGCTAATCATATTATTTTTTCTGCTTCTCTTACCTTATTTATGTTTCTTCCACAGTAGTAACTGTGGTCAAAAAAGTCTTCAACAAGTTGATTTATATGGTTCCAAAGCTATTACTTGAGGGAGTCATAGTTTTAAAATCCAATTACCCATGATTAGGCAGCAACAGCTCTCTGTGGGCAGTTTATCTTAGAAAGGTAAAGTATGCCTGAGCATGAGGGCTTTCTGATTCTTGCTCTGAACAGAGCATCAAAGAGCTATAGAAAATTATCAAATGGTCTAACATATGTGTAATTGGAATCCCAGAAACCAAAAAAACCCACAGCCGTCAAGTTGATTCCAACTCATCCTAGAAGGAAAAAAAAAAGTGAACAGGGTGAAAAACACATTTTAAGATATAATGGTTAAGCATGTTTCTAAGTTATTAAATATACCAAACAAGAGATTGATGAAACTTAAAAAAAGTAAATACTGAAAAACAAAGCAAATGAAGCAAACAAAATATACCTAGACATAATATATTGAGATTTCTGAAAATTCAACATAAAAAGAAAACTTTGAAGGCAGCCAAGAGAAAAGAACATTGCCTACAATGCAACAAAGGAAAAAAAAAAATACAGCCAACTTCTAGTCAGGAACCATGCATGAAAGGAAACGATGGAGTGATAGGTTGAATATGCTTAAGGGAAGGGGACGTGTAATTGAAAAATTATATACCCAGCCAAAACATTCTTTAAAAGACTTCTCAAGTAAACAAAAATTGAAGGACCTAATTTTCAGCATATTTATTTTATAAGAAATATTAATTAAACACACCAAATAATTCTGATTGATGGTGTTGTTGAGTTTTTCTATATCCTTGCTCATTTTATGTGGTAGTTTCTCTATCAGTTGTTGAGGAAGGGGCGTGTAAGTCTCCATTTTATAATTGTGGATTTATTTATTTCTCCAGTTCTATCAGTTTTTGCTTCATGGGTGGTGGAAACAGTTCATGTGCTAACCGCTAACCAAAAGATTGGTTGTTTAAGTACGCCCAGAAGTGCCTTGGAAGAAAGGATGGGTGATCTGCTTCTGAAAAATCAGTCACTGGAAACCCTAGGGAGTACAATTCTATGGCAACTGATACTGGTTATTGCTTGGTGCATGTACATAATATTATAATATATGTCATTTTTGTTGATTCATTCTTCTATTATTCAATGTGATTACATTTTATCATTCATGTAATGTGCCTCTCTCTCCCTGGTAAATTTTATTAATCTGAATTCTACTTTATTTGAAATTAATATAGCTGCCTCTGCTTTCTTTTGACTAACATTTACATGGTCTATCTATTCTACCCTCTTACTTGCAACTTCTCTGTATTTTCATATTTGTAGTGAGTTTCTTACAGACAACGTATAGTTGCGTCATTTTTTTAACCCACTCTGTCGATCTCTTTTAATTGGCATATTGAGACCATTTAAGGTTTGAGATGTTAGGGTTTAAGTCCGCCATTTTATTTTATTTTTTTGTTTTCACCTTGTTTTTGTTTTGAATTTTTCTGATTTATTTGTTCTACTTCTCTGTGGGGTACTTGAACATTTTTGAAATTCCATTTTGATTTATCTATAGTTTTTTTGAGTGTATCTCTTTGTATAATATTTTTAGTGGTCACTTTATCTGTTACATGATACATAAATAATTTATCAGTTTACTTGTGGCAGCATTTTACCAGTTCATGTGTAGAAACCTTCTCTTCAGTTTCCTGCACTCACCCCTCCTTATAGTATAATTATCATAAATGTTTTCTCTAGGTATACTGAGAACCTCTTCAGAGCATGTTATAACCTTTGCTTCAATCATTAAACATAATTTAGAACACTAAAGGGAATTCATTGTTTGTAATCCATAATTTTACTCTTTCCTTTGTTCTTTCTTCCTTTGTGATATTCCAGGATTTTTTTTTTTTTTATCATTTTCTTTCTGTTTCGAGAACTATCTTAATCATTCTTTTAGGTTAGGTCTGCTCACAACAATTTATCTTGGTTTTTCTTTATCTGACAATGTCTTGAATTTTTTTCGTCATTCCTGAAGGATGCCACCCCAAGTATGGAATTCTAGGCTGACAGTTTTTGGCTTGCAGCACTTGAAAACTGGTGTGCAACTTTCTTCTGATTTCTATGATTTCGTATGAGAAACGTGGTGTCTTCAAATTACTTTTCCCTTATATGTAAAGTATCATTTCTCTCTTCATGTTTTCAAGATTTTTTGTCCTCGGTTTTTAAAAGATTTACTATGATGTGTAGTCTTGTGACTTTCCTTGAGTTCATTGTTTCTCGGATTTGCTAATCTATTTGAACATGTAGGATTATGCCTTTTGCCAAATTTTGGAGTTTTCCACCATTATTTCTTCAAATACATTTTCAGCTCCATCTCTTCACACTCTGTTTCTGGAGCTCTGATGACAAAATCTCAGATCATTCATTACAGTCCCACCTGTTCCTTTTTATTTTTTAGTCTATCTTCTTATTGTTGTTTAGATCAGACAGTTTCTATTTTAGTTTTTTTGAGTTCACTGATTCTTTCCTCTGTATCCCTCATTCTGTTACTGGGCCTAGCCATTGATTTATTTTTCATTTTGGTTATTGTAATTTTTTAGCCCTAAAATTTGCATCTGTTTGTTTGTTTATATCTTCTATTTCTTTGCATAGGCTTTTTATTTCCTTACACTTTTTATTTTTTTCATTTATTTTGAGCATTTTCATAACAGCTGTTCGAATCGTTTTTATGATGGCTGATTTGACATCATTGTAAGATAATTCTAATACCTCTATCTGTGTTTTCATCTATGATTGTCTTTTTTCAACCAAGTTGAGATTTTCCTGGTGGTTTGTATGACAAATGATTTTTGTTTGAAACTTGAATATGTATGCTATTATGTTATTCTTGATC
>NW_004444311.1:336238-340892 GCF_000243295.1 Trichechus manatus latirostris
GCAAAAAGTAGGGATCATAAAGGAGTATATAGGCTAAAATTGAGAAACTTGCAGTGAATGGTAGCATCCAGAATCAGAGGATAACAATGTCTAGAGTAGTAGATCTATTTTAAAAATTAGTAGAGAAAGATGGAGTAGTTAAAGAAATTAATATTTTTTAGTTTAGAATATACAATTTTAAATATTTTTTAGTTTAGAAACTGACAACTATGCAAAATTAGATAATAATCAAATGTTATACTGTAGAAACCTATTTAGATATCCATACATTGAGGTATTCCCTCATATACTCCTATTGTTTGTTTCTGAATAAAACAAAGGGGTTTACTCACTGTTGAACTGGCTCACATGTCTTGGATAAAATCTTTTAATGGACAGCTGGTTTGTACAGCAGGAAGAATGCCCAAAGCATCCCATGAAATTGTGGAAACATGACTCATAACTAATCAACATGGTCAATCCATATTTGAACCAGCTCACTAGTGACCCAGAACCTTATTAGAGTTAAGTCCATATAACAGTGTGTTAACGTTCCTAGAACTCTTTGGAAGTAAAATGCTGTCCACTGGCCATTAATGTTAATTATTCCGGATTAAATAATTCTATTGGGAAGTACACTAAAATTATCAGCTAAAATTAATCTTTGGGATTTCCTGTAGATTTTCTTTCCATACTCTTCATTATCTTATATTATACAGGCTAATTGAGGCTTACTCTATTTGTTTCACTCTAGAGATAAAATTTTTGTCCTTTGTTCAGTTTTGTTTTCTTCTCTGTAATTCATGCATGAACAAAAATCAAGATGACATTTGTCTGCAGTCAATGTGAAAGAGTGTTGGATGCTTTGTGGCAGACATTTTATCAAAGTGAAAGGCTTTCCTAGCAACAAATTTCCCTGTCATCTTTGGTTGTGACACTCTGTGTCTAACACTTAGATTCCAGCAAGTGCTGCAGTACCAGATATGCTTTGATTCTCTGTTAGATATCAAGTTATAAGTTTCAGTAATCAACAAAATAGCAGTGCTGCCTTATAATTCCCCTCACTTAATAAATGTATAAAATATGGAGCAAATTAAGATTTACAGTGAACAACTTCTGATTTCCTAAATTTAGTCATCCTAGATGTTAATCACAGAAGTGAAAATCCAGCAAAGATGCATTGTGAAAGTAGAGACTGATTATATGCTTACATTTCTAAATTTCCTTGCTACTCTTTTTAAGGATTAATAATGAATCTGGAAAGAAAAAAACAAAAATTCTGAAAAACATATTTGTGTTGTCTGGGTATAAAATATATGTATTCCTTTGCACCCTTCAAAAAAAAAATTCAGTTAAATTAAGTAAACATGTTGAGTTTTCCATACTTATATGTCAGCATATATTGAGAAAAATATCTCTAGAATCTAATCAATAAATACGTATTCAACACATACTGTGTGCAGTACACTATTTACTCATTGAATGCTTCACTTCCACATATTAGTAACTTTAAGTTAAAATATTACAATGTTGCTTACTACTGAACCTTTGTTTGCACTGCTTTCTTTACATAAAATACTCAGGTTTATTCACAACCTTTCCCCTTTATATTTCTTTTACTATAGTTTCTAAACCTACTGTGCTTGAAATTCCATGAATAATCCATGTTATTTTACTCATTCATGCTTTCCATATGCTTTACTTCACAGCTAGCTAGAACTGTGCTCAGATCTCATCCTGCACACTTTTTCACCTACCTATCATCTCCCGATATAAACCTCTCTGTAGTTCTGTGTTGAGAAAAATTCTGCATCCCATCTACAAACAGTGCAGTAGAGTCTTGTAAGTTATTTAATGCTGGAAGAAAGAAAACCAGCACTTGAGGGTACATTCACAGAGCCTGTGTGACTAAGGTTAAGATAGGATTTCCAGAGTTTTTAAGTAATATGATTTTGGTTGATAATCCTGGATCTATGATTTACTAATTGTGTAACTTCAGCTAAGCTCGTTTTATTCCTTGTGCCTTGGTTTCTTCATCTATTGAATACAGTTACTAATGCTTACTGCAAAGGTTGAGTCTAGAGATGAGAGAACTTCTGCATGGAAAACAGTACAGTGCTTGATACGTGGTAAACTCAAATATATATGTGTGTGTGGGTGTGTGTGTATCTATCCATATTTATGCTTATTCCAAAGAAAGGTGATCCAACCAAATGTGGAAATTATCCAACAATATCATTAATATCACACGCAAGGAAAATTTTGCTGAAGATCATTCAAAAGCTGTTGCAGTGGTACATCAACAGGGAACTGCTAGAAACTCAGGCCAGATTCAAAATTGTTTATAAGATGAGGGATGTCATTGTTGATGTCAGATGGATCCTGGCTGAAAGCAGAGAATAACAAAAAGATGTTTACCTGTGTTTTACTGACCATGCAAAGGCTTTTGGCTGTATGAATCATAACAAATTATGGATAACTTTTTGAAAAATAGGAATTCCAGAACACTTAACAGTGCTCATGAGGAACCTGTACATAGATCAAGTGGCAGTTGTTCAAACAGAACAAGGGGATAGTGTGTGGTTTAAAGTCAGGAAAGGTGTGTGTCATGGTTGTATCTTTCACCATACTTACTCAATCTGTATGCCGAGCAAATAATCCAAGAAGCTGAACTATATGAAGAAGAACATGACACCAGGATTGGTGGAAGACTCATTAACAAGCTGTGTTATGCAGATGACACAATCTTGCTTCCTGACGGTGAAGAGCACTTGATGCACTTACTGATGAAAGTCAAAGACCGCGGCCTTCAGTATGGATTACCCCTCAACATAAAGAAAACAAAAATCTTCACAACTGGACCAATAAGCAACACCAAGATAAATGGAGAAAAGATTGAAGCTGTCAAGGATTTCATTTTACTTGGATCCACAATCAACATCCATGGAAGCAACAGTCAGGAAATCAGAGGGCGCATTGCATTGGGCAAATCTGCTGCAAAAGACCTCTTTACAGTGTTAAAAAGCAAAGTTGTCACTTTAAGGACTAAGGTGCGTCTGACCCAAGACCTGGTGTTTTCAATAGCCTCATATGTATGGGAAAAATGGGCACTGAATAAGGAAGACCGAAGAAGAATTGACGCCTTTGAAATATGGTGTTGATGAAGAATATTGAATATACCATGGACTGCCAGAAGAACAAACAAATCTGTCTTGGAAGAAGTACAGCCAGAATGCTCCTTAAAAGCAAGGATGGTGAGACTTCGTCTTACATACTTTGGACATGTTATCAGGAGGGATTAGTCCCTGGAGAAGGACATCATGCTTGGTAGAGAGTCGGCAAAAAAGAGGAAGACCCTCAATGAAATGGATTGACACAATGGCTGCAACAATGGGTTCAAGCATAACAGTTGTGAGGATGGATGCATTATGATTTATGTTCAAAATGCTCCGAAAGAATAGTGGAATGAGATATAATACCTGGGTGGCTAATCAGTCAATAGTCATAAAAACAGCACCAAATATATATAAACAGTGCTTGGTTCTGTTTTACCATAGAGTCGCTATGAGTCAGAACTGACTCCATGGCACCTAACAACAACAACAACAATAAATATATATACGTAGTGAGACCTGTGAGAGCCAGAACTCAACGGGACTGCCTTGCTTTTCCTGGTCTCTCAAGTTTTCTGCCTTTAACGGGGTACCGTCTCACCACTTTTCTGTCACTCTCAATTAGTGACAAATATTTGAGGTTTCCTTCTCTGACAGGTTTCTGTCTCGTACAGGTTCTGACTTTCACAGATTTCACTGTGTGTATATACAGGTAGTCCCCGACTTATGACGAGGTTCCATTCTGATGACCCCATTTTAAATTGATTCTGACGTAAATTGAATACCTCTTTTTTTTTTTTAGTTGTCATTATTATTGCCTTTTATTATCAGTATCTTTAGAAATCCAAACTTTGAACATCTGCTGGTAAACATCTGAGAATAATAACATCAGTAAATGACGCATTGCAACATTGTATGTAGTATGCAACCATGTTAGCATACTACTAACAATAAGATGTAAAAACAAAAACAAACGGTTGTAAGCGCAGCTCCTCGTACCTCAAATGCATTGTAAGTTGGTACTACCTGTTATATATATATATGTATATGATATAATATATATAACATATATATGACATATGACATATATAACATATATATATAGTTGATGCTGTTTTTATGAAGGTTGACTGATCAATCACCCAGGCGCTATATCTCATTCCACTATTCTTTCAGAGCATTTTGAACATAACTCATAATACATGCATCCTACTCTGTGGACTATATATCAAGTCATGCATTTCTACCATTGAACTCTGAGCTTCTCTAGGGTAAAGACTGCATCTTGTTCATTTGTATATTTCCAGCATCATTTCAGTGATGGACATGTAGAAACACTCAATAAATCTTGAATAATTGACTAAATGATCTAACAAAAGGACAACTTAATATATTCCTGAAACTCTGAAACTCCTTCAAATCTCCCCTCCCTCACAGGATTTTCCCTGTCATGCATTTTTTTCCAAATGTATCTATCTTCCACCTCAATAGCAGTACTTATTATAGATTTTCATTGTAATACAAAATTCATAGTTCATTATAAATGTGTATACTCTTCCTTT
>NW_004444311.1:341355-343141 GCF_000243295.1 Trichechus manatus latirostris
CGGGCAAGAGATTCTGTTGCCACCCCACGTATACACTGCCCTTATTTTCTAAGAGGGTGATTGAGTTTTTAGCAGGGCTTTGACCTGTAATTTTTCCTATTCTGATTATGGTTCCAGTTCACCCATGTTTTAAAAATTAAGGTCTCTTCCAGTGTCCCGTTCTTCCTGTGAGTGAACCGGGAAAAACCGGTTGGAAGCCCTGGATGCAAAGCAGAATTAAATTGTGTTATTTTAGGAAAGAAAGGAAGCAAGAGAGGGAGGGAAAAAGAAAGAAAGACAGAAAAATAGAAAGAGCCCAAGCGGAGTATTCTGGGAAAACAGAAGAAGGAGCCATTGAATCTGACTGCAGAGCTTAAAGAAGCTACACTCAATATGTAACATTTGAAATAAGCTTTGAAGAAAGAGTACTATTTCTACAGCAGAAATGGGAAGGGATAGCTTATTCTGTTTGCTTACGTGCATTATTATACTAAAAGTGTCTTATTTTTCAATGCATATTTATTATGATTTATATTAAAAAATCTCTCTCTAGCGTCAATACAGGTTAATATTTGGATGAAGAAAACAAGTAAAATGTGATGGTCCCATCTCTTTCTCCAGCTTCTTTCTCAGAAGTGAATGTAATAATGACTCCGTAAAATCAAACCCATCACCATCAAGTCGATTCCGACTCATAGCAACCCTATAGGACAGAGTAGAACGGCCCCATACGGTTTCAAAGACTGCAATTATTACAGAAGCAGAGTGTTATATCTTTCTCCCACGGAGCAGCTGGTGGGTTCCAACTGGGACCTTTCAGTTAGCAGCTGAGCACTTAACCAGTGAACTACCAGGGCTCATTCATTCATAGTACAACATATACTCTTGTATGGTTTTACTTTTCCTATTAATAATAATATGGCCATTATTTGTACAGTAAAAGTTGCCCTGCAAAATGTTGGACCAATATTAATTTAAAATATTTTATTTAAATATACAAGATGAAACCTGCACACATGGTATGTGTCTAGTTTATTTAATTTTTACAATGTGAATATACCTATGTGAGAACCACTCACATTAAAATATATAAGATTACCAGGAAAACCATTAACATTTCATGATTCTATGATATCCAGCTCTAAAATACCCATTATGAGTTGTATCAAAAGAGATTCATTTTTCTTGTTTTTGAAATTTATATAAATGTAATCATGCAGTTTGTACTCCTGGTTGCGGCTTATTTCACTAAAGATTATACTTTTTGAGACTCATCTATGTTGTTACATGTAGCAGTGATCTGTGAGATTCATTCATGTGGTTGCATATAGCAGCAATTACTTCATTTCCATTGCTAAGAAATATTATATATGAACATATTACAATTTGTTTACCCATTCTGTTGTTGATGGGCATTTGGGTTATCGTCACTTTGGGGCGATTACAGATAATGCCACTTTACACTTTGTGTATTTTTTGATGTAAATAAATACACATATGCTATTGTTGTTAGGTGCTATCAAGTTGATTCCGACTCATGGAGACTCCATGTGGAACTGACCAGTAGGGTTTTCTTGACTGTGATTTTTATAGAGCAGATAGCCAGTCTTTCTCCTGCAGAGCAGCTGGGCTTATTTGAGCCACCAACCTTTCCATTAGCAGCCAAGTGCTTGACTGTTGCACTATCGAACCCAAACCAAACCCACTGCCACTGAGTTGAATCCGACTCCTAGAGACCCAATAGGACAGAGAAGAATTGCCCCACAGGATTTCCAAGGCTGTAATCTTTTTTTTTTAATTGTACTTT
>NW_004444311.1:344250-345420 GCF_000243295.1 Trichechus manatus latirostris
TCTTTCTTCCCTGGAATGGTAGATAGATTTGAACTGATTACCTTTCAATTCAGTTAGCAGTCAAGTGCTTAACCACTGTGCCACCAGGGTTCTTTGTTTCACCATCTCCTTATATACATATATACTCAGGGTATATACCTACGAGTACAATTACTGCAGCATCGAGTATGCATAAAGTAGTTGTACCAGTTTATAAACCTACCAGCAATGTATCTGAGTTCCAGTCACATTACATCTTCACCCTTCACCAAAACTTTGTTTTCAAGGGTTTTTTAAAAATTTTTTTACTTCTAGTTTAGACAATTTGGTGTGTATATAGAAGTAATTAATTTGTTTATGACTAATGATGTAGAATACATTTTAGTATGCTTACTTATAATTTTAATATCTTCTATTGAAAGACATTTTTTTCTAGTTATTTTCCCATTTTTATATTGGTTTGTCTGTTCTTTCTCATTGATCTGTAACAATCTTTATAGATCAGTGTATGAGTCCTTTTTCTGGAATATACAGTCCAAATATATTATCTAACATTTTCACTCTCAATAGTAACATATATTATGAACTCAAGTTCAGAATTTCAGTGAAATCCAATTTATCAATCTTTTGCTTCATTATCATTGTTTTATTGTTTATTGTTTTTGTTGTTGTTAGGTGCCGTCGAGTCAGTTCCAACTCATAGCGACCCCATATACCAAGAATGAAACACTGCCTGGTCCTGCGCCATCCTCACAATCGCCATTATGCTTGAGCGCATTGTTGCAGCCACTGTGTCAATCCATCTCATTGAGGGTCTTCCTCTTTCTTTGCTTCCTCTTTTATTGCTTTTAGTTTGAAGAAATTATTGATTACCCAAGGTCATGAAGATAATCTTCTAATTTGCTTCGGAAAAAGTTTTAAAAACATTTTTTTCCCCATTTACACCTACAATTCATTTGGAATTAATTTTTTGTGTATGGTAGAAGATAAGAGCCAAAGTTAATTTTTCTTCTATCTGGTCATTCAATTGATCCAACATAAACAGGGCGCTAATTGTTATAAATGAAAAATTGTAAGTATAATATAAGTATATATTTAGATCTGTATCTGGACTCTCTATTCTGTTCCATCTGTCTGCTTTTCACTTCTTATTTCAATCACACTGTTTTAATTATTGTAGGTTGGAAATAA
>NW_004444311.1:345766-346726 GCF_000243295.1 Trichechus manatus latirostris
AATGCTATTACAAATTTACTTCCTTATTTTTGTTTTCTAATAGCTTGTTGTTAATATACAGAACTACAATTTATTTTTGTATATAGAAATTGTATCCAGTAGTCATGTGAAACTTGCTTAATAGTTCTGATAATTCACGTTTATATTCTTTTGGATTTCCTTTTTAAACACTAATACTTTGTGTTAAGACAGTCTTTGTCTCCTTCCATTCTCATATCTGTATTTATTTTTCATGCCAGAAATACATTAAATATAAATAAGATAGCAAACTGCCTTATCTATTTTCCTGATATCATGGGGAAATATTTCAGTATTTTACCTTTAAATATTGCTCTTCCTGTGCATGTACATTTTAAAATATCCTTTATTAAATAAAGAAATAATTCTATTATTCCTGGTTAATAGAAGATTTCTTGCTGGTGGTATTTTATTGGGTTTTGTTTTGTTTTCTTCAGCTGATTTTATCAAATATATTTAATGCCTCAAATATTTTTTTTTGTCATTTTTTAAATTAAGTAGTTAAGTACGCAATTGACTTTTAAACATCTAAACAAACTTGTATCCTGAGATAAACTATGGTTGCCTTTTATTTGCAATTTTGATTAAGTCCTGATTCTTCAAGTCAACTACCTTGGTAGTTGAGTGTGGCTGCTATAAACTCTAGGTTGCTGCTTTCTGATTGCCAAGTGTTCCAAGAAAAAAAAAAATACTGCAAATGTAGAGGTCATCTCAGTGTATTTTGTTCTTCTTGAACTTGGCTCCTCAAATACTAATTACTCTCTGTTGCTTTCAAACACATTTTTTTTATTTCCTTTTCCTGTTTGCTCATCTTAAAATTTCATTTCACATTTGTCTTGGATTGAACTGTGTTCTTCAAAAATATGTGTATCAGTTTGGCTAGGCCATGAGTCCAAGTATTGTGTGATTGTCCACCATTTTGTCATCTGATGTGATTTTCCT
>NW_004444311.1:351036-352413 GCF_000243295.1 Trichechus manatus latirostris
CCCACCAGGAAAAGAACCATGACCAGCCAAGGTGTTTGCTGAGGGTAAAGGGAATACAAAATTTGTGGTGAAAGAAGGTATTCTAAATACCAGCTATAATCACGTGACCAGTGTCAGAAACGAGGACTGTAATTGTTATGAGTATTTCTTCCTTATATGGGTGCAGCAAATATTTTTGTTTTCGTCACTTATAAAATATAAGATGCAAACAGGGCTAGTGTATTTTTGCTCGTGCATCTGTTAGTTGTATCATTTTAAGCATAAGTATTACTTTTGTAATTTTCTTTATTTAGAGATTGTATATGGTTTAGGGAGATGTGTACAGGTGCCAAGTTGGCAAGGGTTGGACTGTTATGGTTAAGACTGTGTGTCAACTCGGCTGTGGAATGATTCTCCATGGTTTGGCAGTTATGATGCAGTTTGGCAGCTATGTAATGATGCAATCACTTCCATAATGAGATCTGATATAATGTAATCACCTCCATGAAATCTTCTGTGAGCACCTAAACAGTTGAAAGAGATTTTGGGGGGTGTGGCCTGCATCCATTATATATGGACTTTCTGGCAAAGCTTGCTGGCTTTTGCTCGCTCTGTATCCTGCAGGTCCCTCCTCTTCATCTGACCTCTGGTTCTTGGGGCTTGAACTAGCAGCTGATCATGGGATTCATCAACCTCCACAGCCTGGGAGCCAGCAGCCTTCTGTCTTACCTGCTGATATTGAGATTTGTCAGCGTCCACGGCCTGTGAGCCAGAGACCTGCTTTCTGACTTACCAGTCTTGGATTTGCCAGCCCCTGTAGCTATGTAAGTCAGGAGAAGCCTGTAGCCTGATCTGGACTTGGAACTTTCCAGCCTCTACAACCACATGACCAATTTCCTTGATATAAAGCTCCCTCTTTCTCTCTCCAACCTGTTAGTTGTAGAGTGAGTTTGAAACAAAGTATTTGGATGCCAGGGTATGTACTCCTAACAATTATTCTGTAATGACACTGAACCATTTCATGAACCTGGAATTCCTTGAAGGAATAAAAGGCTGGGTCACATCAAGGAGTACCCTGAGGACCTCCCACAATTATGTATTGTAAATCTTCTTAGAAGCCTTCCCACAAGGAAATACAAGGCCACTGACAGAATGACGGTGCACTGGGAAAAGGGAAAATCCAAACATTTCATGCTTATTAAACACAGGCTCTGAATTGATGTTAATACCTCAATACCAAATATTATTAATATTTCATATCAATCACCTTGTTACTTATGAATGCATAGTTGGACTGGAAAGACTCAGTAACTGGCAGAATTCCCATTTTAGACCTTTCAACCATGATATGAGAATTATAAATTAGGAATGACTAAGTGGAAGCCCTAGAAATTTCTC
>NW_004444311.1:357750-364208 GCF_000243295.1 Trichechus manatus latirostris
TAAACCAAAGCTAAGAAGTTTCCTCAATACAGTCAAATACTTTGAGAGACAGAGTAGCAGGGATGTGGGGTCTGGGGACCATGCTTTCAGGGGACATGTAGGTCAATTGGCATAACAAACCTCATTAAGAAAATGTTCTGCATCCTACTTTGGCGAGTGGTGTCTGGGGTCTTAAAAGCTTGCAAGCGGCCATCTAAGATGCATCAATTGGTCCCAACTACTTGTAGTAAAGGAGAATGAAGAACACCAAAGACACAAGGAAAGTATTAGCCCAAGTGACAAAATGGGCCACATAAACCAGAGACTTCATCAGTCTGAGACCAGTAGAACTAGATGGTGCCTGGCTACCACCAAAGACTGCCCTGACAGGGAACACAACAGAGGGTCCCTGATGGAGCAGTAGAACGATGGGAGGCAGAACTCAAATTCTAGTAAGAAGACCAGAATTAATGGTCTGACTTAGACTGGAGGCGCCCCAGAAAGCATGTCCCCTGGACTCTCTATCAGCCCAGAACTAAAACAATTTCCGAGGTCAACTCTTCAGATAGGGATTGGACTAGATTGTGGGACATAAAGTGATAATCTTGAAGAATGTGCCTTTTAGTCAAGTAGATACAAGAGACCAAAGGGGCAGCCTCTGTCCAGAGGTGAGATGGGAAGGCAGAGAGAGTTAGGAGCTGGTTGAATGTTCATGGGGAATTAGGGGCGGAGGGGACTAGTGTGCTGTCACAGAATGGGGTGAGTGGTTGCGGTCTCATAACTATGTATGTAAAAAAAAATTGGTATGGGAGATTAACTTGAAATGTAAACTTCATTTAATTACAACAATAAAAAATTTAAAAAAATGTCATATATCTAAGCTGACATGCAAAAAATGCTCCCATATTGCTAAAAGAAATGGTAGAAGTATCAAAGTAAGTATATTTTTTTGTGGCTGTGTTTCTTGGTGCCAGCAGAATCTAGAATAAAGGTGAATATTCAAGTCAGTTATATTACCTTTTGACTACATGTTGACAAATATTCTGAAACATTTGGTCTAGTATTATTTGGCGGTACAACAGTGTGATGTTAATAATTTCCATCCAGATGTTTAGGTGTCATTTGATACAATCTGATAGCGTTAAGCAGACTTCAGAAATGATCTCCAATAATCCAGCCTCCTGTCTTTACATCCTTGTGCAATCTCTACCCTTTTACTGTGGGCTGGACTTAGTGACTTGATTTTAACCAACAGACTATGACAAAGGTGATGAAATGTCACTCTCATGATTAATTTACAAATATTGTAATTTCTGTCTCGTTAGCAGATTCACTCTCTTTCTGGCTTTTATGAAACAAATTGGCATGTTGAAAAATCCCATGTAACAAGGTAATGAGGTGGCTTCTGGCCAGCAAAGGACTGAGTCTCTCAGCCCCAAAACACTCAAAGAACTGAAACTTGCCAACTGACACACAGGTGAATTTGGAATAGGATCATTCCATGATTGAGTCTTCAGATGAGACCTCAGTTCTGGACAGCATTTTTATTGCAGCCTTATGAGAGATTCTGAAGCAAGGGACCCAGCTACATTACACTTGGATTCCTGACCCATGAATCTGTGAAATAATGAACATTTTTTTCTCATAAGTAACTAACTTAGCATAATTTGTCATGTAATAATAGATACCTAATACACTTAATGAAGACATATTCAAATTGAAGTTAGTAGTTGGTACTCAATATTATGTTGCTATGTAATTATTCTGTTCTTAATAGAAGATATACTAGAAATATATTTAGTTCTTAGAAAATGGAATATATAGAATGAAGAAATGGATTCACATTTAATAAATAACGTGGCTAACCCTCCAAGTTGCATCAGGGTAAATGTTAACAGTAACCTTTATCTCCTCATACACAAACTTAGAATGATAGGTTATCTAGTAAAACTTCAGGACCAGCCTGATTCTGGTAGAGAAAATAGCATCTTAGCATACTTGAAATATGTTGTTCTATTTTTCTTGCATGTTTTCTACTTAAATCACTCCCAGCTATACTATAATTGAATAGCAATATCTTAAGAATCTTTCCGGTATAGCTGCAACTTCTAGAAAAGTTGGACAGTATATTCATCCATACATTTGTTGATTTAATAATATATTATGCATTTATGACATGCACACCACTACGTTAGAGATACTGGAAAAAATAATTGAAAAATCGATGGTGCCTGCCAACAAAAATGTAAACTTACAACTTGGAATATAATATTTGTTTATATTTGTCTAATAAATTGCACAAGGGTGTGGGTCTTTACATGAAAAATTGAAGGGAAATTTTGCCAGTTTCTTTAGGACAATGTTAGGATCCTGAAATATATGTGGAAGATGCTAAAATAAACATCAGTTTAAAACATTTCAATTACTTTCTTATAAAACTATAAAACCATTAACATCAACACTTAATGTGTATAGAGAGTCACACTACACATTTATGTCTGTTTTTCTCATTATCTTCATTATCAATAGCATGGAATTTTACTGCCAAATTAGAATTGTGGCTCAGCAAAGATTTATCAGTTGAATGGTGATTCATGTGATGATATGAATCAAAATTCATATACGGCCCATTCATTTAGGCCTGAGAAGATTTTTGTTTTCTCTCCCTTCATATAACATTAGATACGCTTGACCATAAAGATGGTACATGTGGCTGTGATGGGATAATTATCAGTTGTGTAAATACATGTCACATCCATGAATCACATCCATCCTTCTAGATTCCCAGACTCTGTTCTATACTATTGAGGCTATACTTCTAGGCTTCTTTGTGAGATGGCTTATTTCCAGACTTTCCTGTAAGAGGCACTTGTGGAAGATCAGTTATTGAAAAGAGGGCATAAACTCTCACACTGCTCTTTTGTTCTCTTCTATTGTCTTCTCTCTCTCTTCCTCCTCTCCTCTTTTTGTGTCACCATTACTGAATTGTGACCCTTCAATGATTCCAGTGTTATTCATAATAGTGATAATCCTCAGCACCACACACTGCCTTTATATTCACAACTACAATCATTTCTGTTCATTTCCATGTCTCTCCTTGGATAGTATGGATAATACTCTAAAATAATTGCAAAGTCTTACTTATTCTTATTAACAGTAACTTGAGGAATATATGCATAAATGCAGAGTAAGACTATTAGATTAAGGAGAATGGAATGTACTGTTATAATGGGTCAAATGTATCACTAAAGATGCCATTAGCAGAGATTGTGGATTTAATGCATGTATTGTCTTGAAAACATGGAAAATTTTTGACAGTTTTCTTGTTTGGTTGACTAAAACCTGAACTCAATGCAATCTACTTTCAATGAGATTGAGATGCCAGGGCTTCAATTGTACAATGTAGATAAAGGAATCCAAAGATTTGGAGATTTAACAAAGTTGTCTGTGACCCATACGTTTACCCTCCCACTATGTCCTTGGGAAAGCTCAGAGTACATTTACTTTACTAAGGCATTATGAAATATCTTAGTGAGGGAAACAACAACATCCTCCAAAAGCTCTGTGTTAGTTGCTCTCTGTTACTCAGGGAAGACGGTGAGAGTTGCTGCCATTGAAATAATTTCCTTGATTCCAATAGAAATTATGTAAATGTAAGTGGCACTGCTTAAAAAGCAGGTACTTGAAATTATCATAATAAACTGAAGGACGAGAGTAGCAATTAGAATATTTTGACCCACAAGGATCTTTGATGGTAGCAAAATTATTACCTGTCTCTTGGAATAAAATGGATGGGTAGCCTACTAAAATATTATTTGAACTGTATCAGAAAAAACCTGGGCCTGGTGAGCAGAAACATGAATTGAGTCACTATAATAAGGGGTTATAGTCTCTCATTAAGTTTTGAGGACCAAGCCAATTGCCAGAATAATTACTCCTTGATTAAAGTTGTTGACTTCATTTGAGGAAGAACTCTGAAATACTATCAAAAACAAACAAACAAACCCATTGCCATCAAGTTGATTCCAACTCATAGCAACCCTACAGGACAGAGTAGAACTGCCCCATAGGGTTTCCAAGGAGTGCCTGGTGGATTCAAACTACTGACCTTTTGGTAAGCAGCCAAACACTTAACCACTGCACTATTAAAAAGACAATAATTGAACTTCTAGAGATGAAAACTACAAGATTTCAGGTGAAAAATCTATTGAATTAACTGTAGATTAGACATTGCACAAGAAAAGATTAGAAAACTTGAAGACATAGCAATAAAACTGCACAAATTAAAACAGAAAAAATAATTAAAATATTAAACATAGCCTCTGCGAGCTGCGGGAGAACTTCGAGCAGTTAAATGTATGTGTACTTGGACTCGCTAAAGGATGGGGATAGGGAACAAAAAAAATATTTCTCAGCTGTGTATATGGTTTCCCATGAGGTATGTGAGTCAAGGTAAACCAGGAAATGATGGCGAAATATCTGCTTACTTGAGCCTTTTCTTGAAAATTACCGAGGTTTGCATACCCAGGACTCCCAGATTCCCTCCATACAGGTAGATTGAACTTTACATTGTAGTGTATCTGAGTCAAGCTTGGTTCAGCCGTGATTCCCTACATCACATATTAGAAAATCACCTTGGCAGCAGCCTTATAATATACTAGACTCAAAATAGAGAGACTACAGCCTTGGTGGCCAGAAGCAGTATTGAGAGGATAAGCTGGATAATCATTGCTGGTCCTTCACCAGACATTATCAGCAACAGCGCAAACCTCTGTGATGAATGGGGTTAATATAAGGGCAGCATAGAGCTCTGCCAAGATGAGAACTTGATGAATAATGGTGGAGATTCTTCAGACATGTTCAGGGCAGAAAATCTTTAAAATACTAAAAGCCAATAGAAAATTCTAAAAGTTTCTGAAAAAAATAAGTAATTTCCATCTAAAAAAGAACAAATGTAGATTGGCATTAGACTCCTCAAAAGCAACCTTGGGCATGCCAAATATGGAATAAAATAGTTAGGTTTTAAAGACAAATAATTTTGAACATAAATTTTGATAAGCCTCAAACTTTCATTTAAATGTTAGCCATGATGAAAAATACTCTCAGGAACTCAATATCATAAAAGTGTCATTATACAAAAATTCATGCTGAAAATATGCAGGAAGGAAGTATTTAGGAGATGTCACAAGAGTAATATGAGGTAAATAATAAAATACTTTATAAAGATTACCATTGTCATAAAAAAAAAATTCTAAGCCAAAATTAAGGACAATGAAAAAAAATTAGTAAATATAAATCAACATATGGGAAGGATTGAGTATGTTAAAGTAAGTGAATACTTGTCAAATATGAGAAATAACTATGCATAAGTGTAAGAAATTAAAAAATTAATAGTATAGTTCTTAAGAAAAATTCATACACGATTAAAATAGAATGTAAATAATTTAAAAATGCAGATAGACACTCTGCCTTTCCAAGGGAAAAATAAATAAAAATATTGTTTTAAAAAAGTAAATGCAGAATATTAAAAACTATAGCAAGATCCCAGACAGCGTTGGAGAAAAATGTAGAAAATATTCTAACTCACAAAAAAAAGACCAGACTTACTGGTCTGACAGAGACCGGAGAAACCCAGCGAGTACGGCCCCCAGACACCCTTTTAGCTCAGTACTGAAGTCACTCCTGAGGTTCACCTTCAGCCAAAGATTAGACAGCCCCATAAAACAAAAGGACACTAAAGGGGCACACCAGCCTAGCGCCAAGGGTGAGAAAACAGAAATCTGGTAATGGGGAACCCAAGGTCTAGAAGGGGAGAGTGTTGACATGTCGTGGGGTTGGCAACCAATGTCACAAAACAATACTTGTATTAATTGTTTAATGAGAAACTAATTTGCTGGCAAACCATCTAAAGCACCAAAAAAACAAAAAAAGAAAATTATAGCAAGAAAAGGTATAAGGTATCAAAAAACATTAAATGCAGTTGGGTTATGCTAAATAATTAAATGACAGAGTTTCTGAGTTTTGATTAAAAACAAATATAAAAATCCAACAATATATTGTTTAGAAAATGGGAGCTGAAATTTATTATGGGATATATAAATTTGGGATTAATTGACTCAAATTGGGTATTTAAAATTATGAGTAAAATAATCTTGAAAGAGGAATCCCTGGGAGGTGCAAACAGTTAAGCACTTGACTACTAACAAGAGAGCTTGGTGGTTTGAACCCACCCAGCGGTTCCTTGGAAGACAAGCATGGTGATCTGCTTCCGAAACTGACAGCCTTGAAAACTCTATGGAGCAGTTCTACTATGTATATATGGCATCACTATGAGCTGGAATCTACTCAACGACAACTAACAAGAAAAATAACCCTGAATAATAGTGTCCCTATGGGATCCCTGGTGGCACAGTGGTTAAGAGCTTGGCTGCCAACAAAAAGGTTGGCAGTTTGAATCCACCAGCTGCTCCTTGGAAACC
>NW_004444311.1:372022-372842 GCF_000243295.1 Trichechus manatus latirostris
TTATACTGCCATGGTAGTCAAGACAGCCTGATACTGGTACAACAACAGATACATAGACCAATGGAACAGAATTGAGAATCCAGACATAAATTCATCTACCTATGAGCAGCTGATATTTGACAAAGGCCTAAAGCCCATTAATTGGGGAAAAGACAGTCTCTTTAAAAAATGGTGCTGGCATAACTAGATATCCATCTGCAAAAAAATGAACCAAGACCCATACCTCACACTGTGCACAAAAACTAACTCAAAATGGATCAAAGACTTAAATATAAAATCTAAAATGATAAAGATCATAAAAGAAAAAATAGGGTCAACACTAGGAGCCCTAACACATGGCATAAAGAGAATACAAAACATTACTAACAATGCACAAACACCAGAAGAGGAATTAGATAACTGGGAACCCCTAAAAAGCAAACACTATGCTCATCAGAAGACTTCACCAAGAGAGTCAAAAGACAACCTACAGACTTGGAAAAAATTTTTGGCTACGACAAATCCGATCAGCATCTAATCTCTAAAATCTATCAGATACTGCAAAACTTCAACAACAAAAAGACAAATGACACAATTGAAAAATGGGTAAAGGATATGAACAGGCACGTCACCAAAGAAGTCATTCAGGCAGCTAACAGACACATGAGAAAATGCTCACAATCATTAGCCATTAGAGAAATGCAAATCAAAACTACAAGGATATACCATCTCCCCCCAGTAAGGTTGGCATTAACCCAAAAAACACAAAATAAATGTTGGAGAGGTTATGGAGAGACTGGAACACTTATACACTGTTGGTGGGAATGCAAAATGGTACAAC
>NW_004444311.1:372942-373928 GCF_000243295.1 Trichechus manatus latirostris
TGACTGCCACAGCAGATACTTAATAAAAGACTCATGGACTTTTTGACTTCTCTGTCACTGTCTTCCATTTACTCCAGATCCTGGCAGCCAAATTCACCACTGGTGGAATGAATCTCAAATTTTCACTGATTTTTGGGGTTACTTGCATCAGAGTCATGGTTGGGTAGTAACTCCAGACTGACTGGCACAGGTGGGAGCATCTGATGGGCGTAAACTTAGTCACTTCATGGTGAGCTAGATGCCAAGGTCTAAAGGAATCAGAGAAAAATGTTAACTTACTGGCCAATAACAGCAGTAAAATTTGCTGCTGCAGCTTACCATTTTGGCTGTCCTATACCTGCTTATTTGTACAATCAAAACAGTTTCTGCCTAATTTAATGCAACTCTCCCTCTGGCTGCCAAAACCACATTCACCCATCCGCAGTGTATTACAAGTTATTGCCTCCAGCTAGAAGTATAAAACTCAATACTTTCTTAAGTTCTGACATGCTGCCAACTCAATATTCTTCCTATTATAAAAGTAAACATTACAGAATGTCTTATAAAATAGAATCAGTGAATATTTAGTCAACAGACAAAAAATAATTTATATAATTTATATAAAATTCACAAGAAATAAAATGTGGCTGGAGACTAGTCTTCATTTCTACAACTAGTAATAAACCAACTAGTACATAGTGAATTGAGTTTCTTAGAGAGAAAAAATATTATGAAGGGGTACTAGAGCATTCAGTAAATCCATGAATAGTAATGGTAGCTGAAGAAAGTAATGAGAAAAACAAAGTATGTTATGAAGATAGGGTCCAAAATAATCAAAGTCCTCAACAATGTCCCTGACATCTATTTCACTGAGGTTACTTCTCTGCAGCTTTTCTCAGCTCTCCTCTCCTTTACCTACTGAGGTCATCTATTCTTTTCTATTCTCATTTTCCCAAAGCTTCATTATATTTTACATCCCATCTCCTACTTTGTCCTCCAGAACTTTC
>NW_004444311.1:374924-376135 GCF_000243295.1 Trichechus manatus latirostris
TTGTGAGGAGGGTGCTTCTCAGCTCAAGTAGATACATGAGACCAAAGCAGCAGCTCCTGTCCGGAGGTGAGATGAGAAGGCAGAGAGGGTCAGGAGCTGGTTGAATGGACACGGGAAATCAGGGGTGGAAAGGAGGAGTGTGCTGTCACAGTACAGGGAGTGCAACTAGGGTCACATAAGAATGTGTGTACAGATTTTTGTATGAGAAACTGACTTGAATTGTAAACTTTCACTTAAAGCACAATAAATCAATTTAAAAAATGTGATTATCTTTGAAATGTTTTCTCCTTTATTCATCCCATCAAATTATCCACAAACACTAATTTTCTTTTCATTCTTATCATTCAATGATAAGTTTCATTATCCTCTACACGTCTAGTATTGTAAACTGGTTGTTTTCAGAGAACTTACAACTTAAATACCCTTGACATTTTAAATTCTTTGTAAACATCATATTTTTTGGTTTTTGGCTTTTGTTTGTTTTATTTATTTTATTTTTTCTGCTTATATAAGTCCAGATAGTTAAGAAAAGTATATGAAGAAAAATAAAACAATAAGAAAATATTTCACTAAGCAGAAATAAGTGCTATTAAAATACAGAAATATTTTAAGCTCTTGATTCTGCCATTTTCAAGCTATCTATTTTTGCAAGGATGAAACTGTCATTTAACTGTTATAGCATTTAATTGCATTCAGTGTCATTAGGATATCACAAGCATTCCATGGAATTAGAATCATTTAACAATATAATTTCAGGAGATGTATAAAATATCCCTTAGAAAATTCCCCTAATACTGGAATTTGTTCTGGTTCTGTTATTGTTATATATGTAATCACATGTAATATTGCACTGTATATGTTTATTCATATTTTCAAGAACTTTTTTGGGTAGACCACCAGAATTAAAGTGTGGCCGTCATTTAAATTTATCATATATGCACACTTGTGTTCTTATATATATTGATCTTTACATAAACTAGAATATGTTTCCAGAACTTTCTTTTTCCCTAAACAGGGTGTGTTGGTGGTATATCCTGAGAACTTACATATTTACAATTGTCCTACTAAGATTTTTTTTTAAAAAAACAAAGGAGAACTTTTGGGATTGCTCTAATTTGTATTCAAATTCTGTCTTGTTTCATTTTCTTCAGGCATTTAGTATATATACAGAGAAGTTTGAGGGAAGTGTTACTTTTCTTTGTTATTTTATA
>NW_004444311.1:378760-410191 GCF_000243295.1 Trichechus manatus latirostris
GGTTTCTGAGTTTCATTAAATAAATTCAGCACTTGCTTCTTTTTTCCCTGTAATGTAGCATTAGATTGTGTGACTTGAGCTTCAATGCTTCCTGATAATTTACCTCATACTGTCTTGCCTCAGGGTTTGAGTCTGTATACTAGAGGTGATAAGACAGATAAGCCTTGGAAGAGTTTCTATCACTACATTTGGTCTATTATCCACTGACCAGCACTAATAATCATAATTTGTTACTCATATACAATGGCGAAAAAAAGCATGAAATACCATGCTCAAAATATTCCATGCTCTTAATATCAAGAATCTATTTGAAAATAGTCTACAGATAGAAAAATCTCAACAGGCAGCAACTCCATATTTGCTTATATACTATTCATCTGGAAGTAAGCTCCAGTGAGAAAATTCAAGCACCTTGCTTCCTCTATGCATTATTCATTGTAAATCAACGAACATCTGCCCTGGTCATCTAAATGTAGGTTCTGGGGCCTCAGTGGACATAATGTACTGGAATTTAGATATTCAGTTTTTCCAATATTTGATGAAATTTAAGATGACAGGATTTTGGACCGTGACATTTTCTTTAAAGTATGTATAGCATATCACATCATATTATTATCATTTTTTGTTCCTGTAGAAATCAACTTCTTCCATATTGTTTGAAACAAAAATTAAATTAGAAATATTTTTGGTATTGAGGTTACAGAGAGAGAACATCATTTTTATGCATTGAACGCCATTCTATTCATACAGGCAGCAGATTAAATTCAAATATGCTTCCCAAACACTGAGAAGCTGATTCTATTAAATATGAATTATATTTTTGACACAGTAAGTCACAGCAATGATACTACAATGTTGCCTAGAAAAGATTTTTATTCATAAATTGTATACACAACTCCATTCATATATTTTAATAATATTAAGGATAGTGTTATATTAAAGTAGGAAAAATTTTTATAGAATTGCACTGATCAGATTTAAATATTAAATTTTGCTTTTGTAGATGAGAAGTCAAAAAAAGAACAATGGAGTTTCTGCAAGTTAATATAAATGCCTGTAAATAAAGTGGTAGATCAAAGCTTTTTCAGTTTACACCATTTCTTGTTGGTTTAGGTAAATGATGTCAATGGAGTCAAGGACTGATTACAGGATGCCCATTCTGCCTTACTTGAAAAAGAGTGAAGCTGTCCTTTCGGTAGACAATAATTCAATTCCCTTTTTCTGAAATTCAAAGACGTATTCAAATTGAGTATATAAAATAGAACATAAACTCACAATCATCCTAAAAAACTAACGATGTACATGTCATCCAAAAAAATTGAAAACCATAACTTGTTGTAATAAATCATATCACATATTGACTACCCAATAATGAGCTCTACCAAGTTAAGGTGAAAAGGTCAAGTTTCTAGCTTACAGAGGGAAAAACAGTGAAATATGAAGGGACAAAGAAGTAGATATTTCCCTAATGCTGTAATCCAAGTCAGCAACATTTACTAAGCAAGTGGAGCCCTGGTGGTGCAGTGGTTAAATGATATGGCTGCTAACCAAAAGGTCAGCAGCTGGAATCTACCAGCCACTCCTTGGAAGCCCTACGGGGCAGTTCTTGTCTATTCTATAGTGTCGCTATGGATTGGAATTAACTCGATAGCAATGAGTTTGTTTTTTTGTTTGTTTTTTAATTAGGCAAGTGATATAGAGAAATTTTATTTGTATATTTCTATCAGGCAGAAAAATATTTAATTGAAAGCTTATTTGTTGCAGTAAACTTTTCCTGGTCTTGTAAGTCTTCATTCAAATGGTAACCTAATGAATTACTTTACGTATCTTAGAAATGCCATTCATTTGCATTGAATTTTTATTGTTTCTTTCTATATGGGCTGGTTTGTATAATAATAATAATAGTAACAATGGCTAGCATTAATAGGTCTTTCTTACTCGCCATGCTTTGTGCTAGACACTCTACATTCATAACACCAGTTTATTCTCACAACAGCCTCATAAGGAAGATATTATCTCCTTATAAATTGTAAAATCCATCATTTAACTCTATTACTTAAAATTATTGCACGGTACCTCTCCACTTAACTTGGTTAAAAACTGGCCAGTTGATCAAATATGACCCTCGACTTTCGTTTAGCTAAGAAAGTATTTGAATTTCAATATCTAGAGGCTGAATGTATATTATCCAGTTCCACAGACCTGAATACTCCCCAATGTATTTTTTTACTTAGGTTATATGTATATGTTAGTTACTTGATCCATGCAGGCAGTTGAGTTTGACTTTTAAATTAATTAGATGAAATTCAGTATCCTTAGTTATGCATTTACAGTCCAGGAGGTGGTATGGTCTTTGTAGTCATGCTGCTTGGGTTAAAATCCTGACCTTAGCCTTTGCCATGTGTCTATGATAAATTTGGTTGAGGCAATAGATGAACTGATATAGTGACCTTGGACAAGAAATCAAATACTTCTGTTTCTTGATCCCTTATCAGACAAGTTGGGATAATAATGTCACTTACTACAATGTCACAGTGTCAATGAGATATTGCATCTGAAGAGCATAGCACAATCCTTGGTCCATAGTAAGTGTTCATTTGACAGTAATTACAATTATTTGTCTTTATACCTTTCCCAACTTCAATGTAGTCAAATGGATCTCTACCCACTCATCAATACAAACACCTGTGTTATAGCAACATCAGGCCGTTCCTGATACACAATGGTATTTTTCTGCCTATGCTCTCTCTATTATCTCCATCTGGAATTACCTTTTCTTTTTCTGCCCAGCCTGCTCCTTATCCTCTAAGGCTCTACTCAAATGTTATCTCCTCCATGTAAATCTACCTGACCCTTTCAGGAAGAATAAGTTACCCTGTTTTCTCATCATACTTTTGGTGTATCTCTAATATGACACTTATCACAATGAAATGCTATTCATTATTTACAATAATCACTAATATTTATTGAATACTTACTATTTACCAAGTATTACGTCAAATACTTTGCATGCATTATTTCAATTTAAGCTTCAAAATAATCCTAGAACTCATCTACTGCTATCCTCATTTTTCAGAATTGTACATATAATTCAATAAAATTTTATTGTATGTGACACAAAGAAGTTAAGTATCTTGCCTGAGTGTATCTTCTTTGTGACTGGCTAAGCAGAGATTTAACTCAGACTAAGTGATGTCAGAGCACAGGTTTTAATCACTACAATATATGAGTAGTAAGTACCACCTTCCTCCCAAAAACCTAAGAGCAGAGATCATGCCTTATTCATCATTATTTAAACCTTAGCACCTCGAAGAGCCTCTGACCCAGAGTAGGCACTCAAATATGCAGAGGATGTGGAAGTCACTTGAGGAACATGTCCTTAAAGACCCTATCGTTTCTGACAATTGGCAATAAAAGACAACATACTGAAGATCTTTAATATCCCTGGAAGAATATGCTAGAAGACAATGACGAGGTAGGTGTTTGCTATCAGAGAGACCTAAGGGTCAGCTCTGAATAATCTTTGGCCCCAAGAAATACCTTGAACATCAAAAGCAGAAGGTCAAGAAGAGTAATCATGAGGACATACTATGGCAAATTGCAACACAGATGAAATTAAAACCAATTTGACTCTTTATAATAAACAGAGCTTATAAATGCAGTCAACCTCTATGTTAGTTAACTATTACTGCAAAACAAACCATCACAATATTTGGGTAGGGGCTTAAATAATAACCATTAATTCTTTCCTATTTGTGTACAAGTCAGCTGGGTGGGTTTGGCTGATGTATTGGTTTCTGCTGATCTTGGCTGGGCTAACTCATGTATTTGTGGTCAGCTAGTAAATTGGCTAGGGACTGTCTTAGGATGGACTTGATTAAGATAAATTGTCTCTCTTCCATGTGGTATTTTATTCTCCAGCAGGCTAGCTTGGGCTTTTTCTCATAGCAAAAGCAGAGAACCAAGAAAGTGAGACGATGTGCATAAGGCCTCTTGAGTCTTAGGCTCAGAATCAACCAAATGTACTTCCAATGCATTCTATTGGACAAAGCAAGTCACAAGGCCAGTCCAGATTCAAGGAGTGAGGAAATAGACTTCATCTCCTGATGGGAAGTTGTATAAAATAAATTGCAAAAGAAACAGTTACAAGGAGGTCATTAATTGGGACTATGAAGTGCAATCAATCTACCAAAATTCTATAACTGAGACTCATAAAAATATGTTCTTGATTCAAAGTAACAACATTTATAAGTAGCATGGGCTATCTTTTGTTTGTTCAGGGTCCATTTAATTAACCAGGCATAGACAGAGTATGTTCTGTTTATGTGCATAAACAATTATCAAAATATATAGACACTATTTTAAGCATAAAGCTATTCCTCTTCTATTACATAAATGTTGACCTTAATATTTTATTGAATAAAGCTAATTGGTTAATGAATTTATTAACGTATTAAACTGAGTGCTAGAACTGTGAATGTACAAAGATGAATTATGGTCTTTGCCTTCAAAGAATCTGACAAATTGTAAAAGAAATGGTACGCATAGAACTGACTCTAATTCTATATCATATGTTAAATACGGTTAGAAAGATATTAAAATGATACTCTTGGAGAAAGAAGAGAATGTTTTCACTTTATAATGATTGGAGAAGATGTCATGGAAGTCATATTTCAATTGGAGCTTAAAGAAAGGATAGGTTGTTGACAAATGGTGTTTCAGCAGAGGGAAAGCCAATTGTAAATAAACTGAAACGACAAAGCGCATGACATGTCCAGACAGCAGAATATAGGACATGTAATGGGAGTAGAAAGAGCTCAGTAGGGAATGGTACGTTGGGGCCCAGTTTATCCTAAGTTATTTTGGATACAGTTCATTTCCCTTATGCAGTCTCTTCTTCTGGTATTTTATACTTAATTGTGAAGCAAAAAAAAAAAAAATTAAAGGCAGATGCAATTACTCATTTGCTAGCAGAGAGATTGCTCATTAACAGAATCATGCATAATAAATGGATAGTAGCTAAGTGCCAAATTTCTAAGTAACAATAAAAACTTACCTAACCTTTTTCTTAGAGTTTTGAATAAAACTGCTTGAACAAAGTAGAGTTAAGACTGCTTGGCAATTTAATAAGAATATATAAGTGATCATATTTCATGAAGAGATATTTTTCTTATAAGGAAACATAAGTAAATCATATTATAAAAACATTACCTTATTATACTGAAAATGATAGTGTTGGGATGTCAGCAACAAGGACTTGTTTGCAGATAGAGCAATTAAATGATGTGGAGCCTGTTTTTACTGGTGCAGGAGATAATTGTATGGAATAGATTGACAAAAACATTAGTATGTGTCCATGGATCTCTCTCCGGAACAAAAGCAAGACAGGTAAGATGCTCTTACAGACTTCTGACCACTCTTCATTACTGCCCCATCAGATCTCTGAAATTTATCCCTTTCATCAACAGTAATGAATGGCAACAACAAATAAAAGTCATCTGGGAATGTTAGTGACACCAACTCATTCCAGTCTTGTCTTACTTGGAGACATTGAAATTAGCCATTTGAGGTACCACTGAATTCAGCCAATATCTAAATATTTTTATTACAGAAGTTTTCAAATGATAAGGTAGATTCTATGTTTATTTTGTATTTTATCAGATAGGTTCAAATTCACCTTAACACGTTAACTGTGTTGTATAATATATTTAAAGTACACATTGCTGTTGCATTTTTTAGATTGACTATTCATAAGTTGGACTTTTAGTGGCATAGTGGTTAAGAGCTCAACTGCTAACCAAAAGGTCAGCAGTTTGAATCCACTAGTAACTCCTTGGAAACCCTATGGGACAGTTCTACTCCGTCCTGTGAGATTTCTGAGTCAGAACTGGCTTGATGGCAACCGGTTTGGTTTTTGTTTGTTTTTTTTTTTGTATTCATAACTTCAGCTTAAACTTTGTCTTTCATTTAAACAAGCAGAGGAAGGTTTAATTTAGTACCTAACTATTCTTGAATAACTATTCCATGTAGAAACATTAACTTATGCCTTGAATTTTTTTCCAACTCTTTTTCAACTGTACTCACAGAAAAGGAATGAAAGAAACTCCCTTATTCCTTCCCACATGTTAAGATACTGCTACAATACTTTTAAACATTCACTTTAATCCAGACGACACTATTTTGAAGTCCAGAAAGTGTTTCTCATTGTTGATTACCAGTGAGTTTTGTCTGAATGACGACCGGAAATTCTGGATGGCAGCTAATAAACAGTTTTATCATTGTAACATTTCTCACCTTTCAGGAACAATTGCCTAAGTATTCCAAACTGTTTCCCACACATTTTTCTAGGCTTTCAATATATTAGAAATGTGCATGTTTAAATACATAGAAATTATTTGAGTTTCTGCTATTGTGGATTTGACTATATTGAATTACTAATTTTAGTAGCATCAAAAGTTGCTAAACAAGAAATGTTTTATGTTTTTATTTTAGATTCATCATCCCTATATAACTTATTGATATTCTGATATATCTCCTCTATTATATACATTTAGCTATTTACCTAACTGTTTTCTACTCGTGTGCCAGTGAATAATGAATTCTATATTCCCACCATGTTTAACTAGAGTTTGAGGAACCAAACAAACGTTGAAATACTTCTTTTTGCTTCAGACTCTCTAAGGACTCACACTGTAATTTTCTGTCCATACATATCATTAAAAATTGTGCTCATGCACTTATCTCTTCTATATTTGGTCCAAAATATTTCCTGCCTGCCAGAATGATATTGTTCTGGATTTTGATAACTTATTAATGATTATCAAATACACTTGCAATCTGTCCAAATGTCTATTGCGCATGTGTTAATCTCATTTGATGAAAATGGCCCCAAAACTTGTAAAGGTAAAATAGCCTATAGTTAAAAGCAAAGACTCTAGACAAGATTACCTGGGTTTGCCTCCTGGCTGTGCTACTTGCAAGTCCTATAACCTAATACAATTATTAATCTTTGTGTCCCTTAACATATTTATATATAAAATGGTGATCATAAGAGCTTTCAATTGAAAATATTGTTGCTGCATTGTGAGAATTATATGAATGTGTGTGTATGTATGTATGTGTACATATACATGTATTTATTAAACAGAACATTGCAACCTAGAATATTTAGCTTCTGAAGTGATAGTTTCTATTATTATTATTATTAATTATTGTCCTTTTTTTTTTTTTGCATCAACCCCAAACCAGAGATCCTTGGAAGTACCATTAATTCTGGCAAAGAGCCTGTATCAGAACTTTAGGGAGAAATCTCTGAAAATTAAAACTTTGACATGATTACAAAAAGAAAGAAGATGCTCTTTCTAGATGTAATTTTGTCATCATTAATAATAATGAGAAAATAATTTTCTTCTGGGGTTTGAAGTTTAGAGCTAGGCATTGAAAGAGCAGTGTTCAAGGCTCTCGAGAAACTGTTCAGCTTGGCCAGGTGACAGTAACATTTGTTGAAATGTTCACAGGTGTGCATCACATCTCTCTGAGGTTCGTGAATGGGGAAAATAAAGTTTAGTATGTATTTTATTCATGACTAATACATTGGATTTTCTTTTGTGCAATAAGAGACACAAAATTGAAACAAACTTTCTACTATAGTGCCTTTTCACATTTCCAAATAAGACTGTCATTTCTAATATATTCTTCTGCTCAGTTTGGCGTCTCATTTACACAGTAGTTTTTAAGTTTCTCTCAGAACATTGAATCACCTTCTTACTTAAGTTCATCAGATGAGCTTACATCCTACCTCACAGGAGAATGGAAAGTTAACAAATAATAATCCCATCAACTTCCTAACACCAAACCCTAAGAGAGCAATCCCTTCCACTCTCCTTCCTGTTACACTAGGTCATCTCACTTCTAGCTGTCTTATCTAAACACTAGTGATTTGCCAGAATGTAGGAACTCATTTCTATTTATTAGCATTTAAACATGTTCAGATCTCTCCCACTTTAAAAACTGAGCAAAACACATTTGTACCATCACCAAAAAATCAAAACAAAACAACAAAACACTAAAGTATTTGATCTCACTATCCTTCTTTCTCTTAGCTTTTGCTTCATAATAAAATATCCCAAAATATTTAGTAGCGTAAAGGAGAAAATGTTTATTGTTTTCACAATTCTACTGGCTGCCTGGGTAGTTTTTCCTAGTATGGGATGGCTTGTCTATGACTGGATCATCTAGGATGACCTCACATAAATGTTTGGTAATTTGCTGGCTGACAATCTCATGGTTGGGTGGCTTAGTTCAGATGACTCATGTCTGTTCTCTCATCTTCCAGTAGGCTTACACGAGCATCTTCTTATGGTGGCCTTACAGTTCCAAAGAGCATCAAGAGAAAGCAGACTCAATGTGCTGGTATTTCTCCAGCTTCTGCTTGTTTCATGTTTGCCATTGGCCAAAGGTAGTCCTCCATCAGGCTCAGGTTTAAAGGGTAGAAAATAATGCCTCTTGGCTAAAGTAAGTAAAATGCGCAGACCAATCCCAAATATATATATGTTACTGTTAACTACCATTGAGTTGGGCTCCAACTCATGGTGACTTCCATGCACAAGCCTGGACCATTGTGATCCATAGGGTTTTCATTGGCTGATTTTTTAGAAGTAGATCTCCAGGCCTCTCTTCCTACTCTGTCTTAGTCTGGAAGCTCCCCTGAAATCTGTTCATCATCATAGCAACATGCAAGCCTCCACTGACAGATAGGCTGTTGCTGCAGAGTGTATTACTACACTGAAGTGTATTACTAGGAATAGGGGTAGAGAAATAACTTCCACTTCTTCATGGGAGGAGTTACAAAGCCACATAGCAAAGGGACATGGATACGGGGATGGGAGAATTGGGGTTTATTCTTATCTACCATAACTAGTAGTGTTCTCATGCTATATCTTTCCTCTAATTCATAGGCAAATTTAGCTGAAAAAGGTGTTTCTACTGTCTCCACATTTACATTTCCTATTACTCTGGCACTGCAACGAGGCTTTTTTTTTTTTTTTTTTTTTAACCAGTGTTCCATTCAAAAGTCTGTCACCAAAGCCACAATGAACAAATTGTTAAATTCAGTTGAAAATTCAGCCATCTGGGTCCTCTTCCCTAGTCACCTTTGAAGGCTTTTAGTCCATCGCCTATCCATGCCGTGCTGCTCTTCTCTAATGTCTGCCCTAGGTCACAGTCTTCTCACTTCATCAGACTATCTCATTACCATTTTTAGATCTTTACTTAAATGACATTTCCTCTTGGAAATCTTCCTAGACCCTATCAAAATTGGGTTAAGGTGCCATTCACACACATACCCATAGAACTTGGTTCGTACACTGTTATGTCACTCATGAAATTTTAATGCAGTTGTCTGTATAATTATTTGCACCACCTAGTAGAATAACAGCTAAATCAAGAGAAATACCTTATTTACCCAATTTACTGTTGTATTCACAGGGCGTATCATATAATATAAGGAACCCTGGTGGCACAGTGGTAAAAGCTATCAACTGCTAACCAGAAGGTCAGTGGTTCGAAACCACCAGCAGCTCTGTGAGAGAAAGGCATGGCAGTCTACTTCTGTAGAGATTTATAGCCTTGGAAACCCTATGGAGTTGCTTTGAGTTGGAATTGACTTGATGGCAGTGGGTTTCTTTTTTTTTTTGGTGGTCATAAAATATATGCTCAGTAAATGAATGAAAGAATAATGAAAAATGGCTGGTAGAGTTACCAAGGGGCTGCTGCTTAACTTCTCAAGGAATCTTTAATGATACATATGTCCCTTGAGTTCTTCATAAGTAAAAGACTTTGTCTCTTATCCCTGACTCTTAAGCTCTGGGAGCCTGGTCTTCAAAACACAGTAACATAATCTTTAGCTAGAGAATTGGAAAGCTGGCCTGAATGAAAACATACTTTGCATACATACCCAACCAAATATAATTAAAAGGAAAGAAACCAACACAGTCCTTCTTTTACTTACTCAGTGTGTTAAGTAGTTTAAGAATATTGTAATATTAGATTTCTTTTCCTGAAAATTTGACTAGTAAAGGGGAGGATTTACAAAATTGAGGACGATTGCACACTGTTGCTTGATTGAATCCATTGTCCTATAGGAAAGAAAGAAAGCGGGGGGAGGAGGGAAGCCCATATATCACTACTTTGACTAGAGCAGGGCAATCCATTAGGAATATGCCTTATAAACTATTCATGAATACTAGCACTATCTAGAGAGCTTGATTTCTGTCCTCTCCAAAAGATATTTGCTAAAAGGTGCTGTACCATTTCACGGTTATACAGAGGATCAGAATGTGATACTGGTATTTGCACAAATATGATTTAAACAGGCATGAATCATTTTACACCGGAAAGCACTCTCAAGAGAGATATATGACAAACGAAGAGTCAAATCTCACAAGAGGCTAGACAAATGGTGGAGAATTACACCTAAAATCGAGCCACAGGGCAGCCACTACAGAACATTAGTTCCAAGACCTGTAAATACTTATTGATCAACATTTTTACAACTTAAGATAGCATCTGTGTGGTAGAATAAGTAATGCCAGTTACATGCTTTAAGAAAGACTGCTTTGGTTTTCTGAATCAGATAAAATCACTATTAACAGCTAGAAATAGCATTGCCAAGTGTGCACATACTGCCTACATCATGCAGCCTAATCACAATCATAATTCAGGAAGTCCAGTCAAACACAGTCAATGTTTTGAAAGACACAAATGAATTGATTGTCTGAAAAATGTTGGCTAAAGTCCAGCCACCAAAAGACAATAGTTTCTTTCTTAAAAAAAAAAAAAAATTAGCCACGAGTCTCAGTTTGTAGTTATACTAGATAGAATTGTCAGTGGAAAAATAAAATTGCTAAAATATGAATATTTTTCAAACATTTGTCTTATTACTTCTTACTGGAGACCCTATTCTGATCCCTATTGAGGCATCCTCCTTGGTGGATCTGCCTCTCAATAAACTCCTTCCTGTAATCAGAATCTACCCTTCCCCATCCTTGCCTTAACTTCTCATTTCTTCCTAGCTCAATATTAAACTGGATAATGAAAATATAATCTCCTTTTAGAAGAACCTTAGATATTGTCAAATCTAAATACTACATTTTGCAGTAGAAGAGAGACCTAGAAAATTTGTTTAGTTCAATACTACAGAGTTGAGATTAACTCAAGGCTTTGCTAAAGTTTTAATTTGAAAAAAAGAAAAAAATTTATTGCCGTGGAGTCGATTCTGACTCATAGTAACCCTATAGGACAGAGTAGAGCTGCCCCACAGGGGTTCCAAGGTTGTAATCTTGAGGGAAGCAGACTGACACCTCTTTCTCCTGGGGAATGGCCCGTAATTTTGAACTGCTGACCTTTCGAGCACTTTCACCACTGTGCCACCAGGGCTCCTTAAAGTTTTAATAGTGACGGTCAAAATATACCACCCATTTGGACCTTTGGGGTCTTTTTACTTTCACAGAGATCCTCTATAGTCTAACACGATTTTCAGCAAAAAATAACATCCATCCTATAGTTGTGAGGCTTTGCGTACTGTAACTACTTGGCAGTTACATGAAGCCTATGAACCCATTCTCGGATAATGCTTTTAAAAATGATGTTTGATAGTAAATAAATTCAATTGTATTGAAATGCATTTATCAAAACATAAAAAAAATTAGTTATTTTTATTCTTTTAAGTGAACTAACAAGAAATAACATTTAAAATATTAACAAAATAAGGTACGAAGTCTCTTGCTTAGCTTGAACTAGAACATTATACTGTGGGGTCTCACATGTTTTGGACATACTATCAGGAGCTATCAGTCCCTGGAAAACGACATCATGCTTGGTAAAGTAGAGGTCAGTGAAAAAGAAGACTGTCGAGACGGATTGACACAGTGGCTGCAACAATGGGCTCAAGCATTACAACGATCGATGTGCGGATGGCACAGGACTGGGCAGCGTTTCCTTCTGTTGTACGTGGGGTCGCTAGGAGTCGGAACTGACTGGACGGCACCTAACGACAACAACAACAACACTGCACTGTGGACTAGCCTTTAACTCACCTCCTTCCACATATCAAGCAAAAAAAAAAAAAAAAGGTTGAAGTTAGATAACACAGTGGCTAAATAATAACTAGGCACAGAGTAGATTATTGTTGGCTAGCTGTAGCATGTGAGCCAGTGAAGGCAAGGAGACTGATCATGTGAGTAACTTCAAAGAAAGATGAGAATAAATGTTATTTTGAGGTAGCAGCAACAACTGCAATATGATAGGAGGATGGGTCAAAAAGTATTGCTACAAAATCATAGAAATCTTTATCAAACAAAAATATCGAAATGTAAAGCTATTGTTTCTCGAAGTATCCTCCATCTAGGTCTATACACTTCTGAAGGCTGTGTTTCCATCTCTGGATGGCAGTGGGTTTAACCCTTTCCCCAAAGAATACTGCACTCTTCCCATTTACACCGTGTCAAAACGACAGTTTTGGCATCCTTAAAGGACTCAAATCATGTTCCTTTTAAATGTTCTTTGAATTTTGTGAACAAAAAGAAGTCTGAAGGGGCAGGGTTGTAGGGTGGATGGGGTAAGGTTTCCCAGTGAAATTCTTCTGGAACAGCTCTTGCTACCCTCAGAGAATGAGCAGGTGCATTTTCACCATGGAAAAAAATCCTCAGCGCAATTTTCCTGGCCTTTTTCTCACCAATGCAGTTTTCAACTTTCTTAAAACTTCTTCATAATAAGCCCCTGTGATCATCCTGTGTCCTTCAAGAAAATCTATCGAGATTACCCCTTTGGAATCCCAAAAAACAGTTGCCATAACCTTCTGAGCTGTCTCTCCTGTTGGTTCTTTTTGAGGTCTTCCTGATCTTCCTTAAAACACTTGAGCCATCTGAAAACTGTTGTTTTATGTGGGACGGCATTCCCATAAACTTGTGACAAAGCTTCCATTATTTGGGAAGATGTCCACTTGAGTTTTGTTAAAAATTTGATATTAGCCCTGGCCTCAAAATAATTTTTTTTTGAAGGCACCCTAAGGAGACAAAGACAAGGGTATCACCGAGAGAACATGTCTGCAGTCATCCAGTGATCACAGAGACATGTTTAAACATATTGTGTTTGGAATAAGCCAGTGCATGTATGCACTGGAACCCTTGAAGCAATACTATTTGACTTACCCTCATAGAATGAGATTTGGGATTTCTTTTAGCAGCAAGTTCATAAGTACTTTTATTATTGCTGTGGTTTGTTGCTCACATTCATATAAATGGAAATAGTAAATTTCAGGTAGAATGTAGTGAAAATAATGATGTAATTTGTTTTCCATTCCATATTCATAAAACAAAACCAAACCCATTGCATTGATTCCAACTCATAGCACCCTATAGGACAGGGTAGAACTGCCCCTTAAGGATTCCCAGGAGCGGGCTGGTGGATTACAACTGTCAGCCTTTTGGTTAGTAGACAATCTCTTAATCACTGTGCCACCTAGGCTTCTCCATATTCATAGTCTTCCTGAATTCTGATCTAACGCTACATACAAGTTACAGAGTAACAAAATCTGGAAACCAAATGTAGAAAGGTGGAAACTGCACAGTAAAAAGATACTTTTAAAGTAGAAGTTAACAAACTATAAAGCTGGAGCTTTCATGAAGTTAAAGGATTATGCAGGCCTACAGGGTGGGTAGTCCTTTGAATAACACCAAAGTGTCATTGTTATGCTATTTTGTGTTAAATTGAGGCAGTAGGAAATTAAAAGATGGTTTAGGATCAAAACTACATATTAAAATTTCAAAGAACATGATAACACATTTTTTTATGTTTTGAACATTGTTCACTTATTTTTAAATTACCCCTTTCTAATTACATGTATATATGTCATTTTCTCACCTCATTCCCCTGCTAACTTTCTTGTCCTTCAGCCTGTTTACGAAAAATGTCTGAACCTTGCCGCCTGTCACTTACACAGCTTGCCATCCTAGTCACTGATTAAAAGCACAGTAGCTAGCATAGAGTTCCACTGCCACACACATCTATTCCCATTGTCCCAGCCTGATTCAGGAACCCATTTCCTCTCACCTTAATAGTATCTCGAATTACTGTCCTGCTCTAGTTTCTCCCCTTTTCAACCTAGCCTATAAGCTGCTTACTCATCTTTCTAAAGTAAAATGTACTTGTTAGCTGCCATGTAATCAGCCAACTCATGGCGACCCCATGTACAGTGGAATCAGACTACTGTTTTTCATAGGGATGTCACTGCATGATTTTTGGAAGTAGATTGCCAGGGCTTTCTTCCTAGACTGTCTCAGTCTGAAAGCACCACTTAAATCTATTTTTCAGCGTTACAGCAACACACAGGCCTCTACTTCAGACAGGTAGTGCCTGCACAGGAGGGGCATTGGCCAGGAATGAATGATCCAGGGTCTCCTTCAAGCATTCTTGAAGGCAGCAATTCTGCCCCTGAACCAACACTACCCAAAACAGAAGTAAAATTCTGTTATATTCTACTAGGAAACAAAAACAAAGCTTTTCCATTTAGTGGTGAAGTTCTCCATTATATGGCCCCAACCTATTGCTGCTAGTCTCTGTAAGGACCATATAATTCCCCAAACTGATGTTTTCACCTACAATCACTTGAAGAAAAATGGCAAGATGGTACAAAACTCCTTTTGCCTTTCAAGGTTTTCCTAAAAATAGCATTTAAATTTAATTAAATTGTAATTATTTAACTGAACTTAATATTTGACTTAAATAATTTTTCATCTAATAATAAAAATGACGAATGACTGATTTTCCTAAAAGCAACTGCCTTTTGAATGCTTTTTTCACCCCATTCATTGGAAAATCTTTTAAAAAACCAAGTAAAATGTAAGTAATTAAATTTTTGATTATAATGTCATGTAATTTGGCACAAACATTCTTAGTGTGATCAAAATCAAATAAAAATAGAGAAAATACAACTCGTACCCAAGAACATGATAATCTCATTCTTAAGATTATGACAAATGTCATACATATTAAAAAAAAATTAATTACCCTGAAAATAGTTTTATTGAAAAGGCCCAGAAGGAGACCTGGGCAATGTTAAATCCTTAAAAGGTGATTGAATTTTAGGTGAACTGCCATTAGACAGCCTAGTCAATCATCTCATCAAGAAAAATAATAGTTGAATAGGCTGCTATCAGGTGATCATTTTATGTCAGCCACCATTGGGTGGTTGTGACAATTTCTGGCCTAAGAGACCTTTTTATTCTCTTTGAACATCTAAATCTGACTTTAACTTCCTGGTCAGGTGGCTTCTCCTCTCTGCAATAGTCCCTGATCCCACCAGCTGGAAGTAACGTTTTGTTTTTTCCCTTCTTCTATAGTTACTTTTGCTTTAGTAGATGAAGTTGTCAGATAAATCACTTTGGATCAGTGAAACATTTTTGTATGAATATGTGAGTGTCTCTCATTTTGTGCATTAACAGATTTTAATCTTCTATAAAACAAAAACAAAAACCAAACACATTGCCATCAAGTCGATTCTGACTCATAGCAACCCTGTAATATATCAGATTTGAATCAAGCTGCAACACAATTATAAATCATTAACCATCTTCTGGGTGGGGAAGGGAGCCCTGGTGGTGCAAGCGATAATTATTTGGCTGCTCACTGGTAGGTTGGCGGTCAAACCTACCAACTTCAAAGATTACAGCCTTGGAAACCCATGGGGCAGTTCAACTCTGTCCTATACGGTCGCTATGGATGGGAATCGACTTGATGGCAATGGGAGTTTTTAGTTTAGGTGGAGGAAGAGAGGATGACATTCTGGATTCCATTTTGATGGTGTCGCTTGAATTCTTTATTTCAGTCCTATTCTGTGGCTGTTACGTATAGTGAATAGTATCAAACACTAAAGGGCAAAGACTGTGACATCATTAGGATTGCTGCTGTAAATCAGATTGCCCATTTACCCTTAACAGACAGTTCAACTACATCATTTTAGTTATAGTTCCTAATTCTGGCTCTAATTTTGCTGGTATTATCCAAATGCATATTTCTTACCCATATGACAAATCTGTTAGATAAATAACCTGTGGACAGCTAGACAGCATGGTTAAATAATAATTAGTGCCTACTTTTTAGGTATCTTCTTTCTCTATACAATTCAATGTGTTATTGATTTGTTTCTGGAAGTAAAATCAATATAATTCACTGGTTTTCATTTATAAAAAAATATTGTGAATTTGCTTCAATAGCTTTAGAGATCTCTCTCTTCATGTGCACCAATACCAGAAGTATCTTTTTCTAAGATTTGAAATGAAGCTAGTATGGTGTTTCCATTTAAAGACTAAAGACCAGTGTTTCTGATCTAATAAATCCTCAATTTATTGACCTTTTAAACTATTTGAAGAATGAGCCCTGTTTGATGTGAAAGCCCACCCATTAGCCTGTTCTTTCTATTTGCTTAGTGGCTTGCGTTTGTGAACTTCCTTGAAATTTTATGTTAGGTGTATTTCTAAGACTTTAAATCTGCCTCTAGCCTTTAAACAAAGATCAGTTTTCAGAGAATTCAGGGTCCTTCAGTTTAAAATAACCATTTTTTTCTATCGCCAAGTATGATTGAAAGAAAGACAGCTGAGAAAAGAGCATTGATTAATTGATTGATTCCATCTCAGCAAACAGTGTAGCAAACACTAAAAATTTGGATAGCCCTTGAAAATGAAGATGTCAGATTAAATTACCTTTAAACTTCCTGTCAAATTTAACATTTTATCAGGATCTTTATGAGACAGAAATTATATCTGAGACTATCTCTGACAAATTTTTGAGATTCAAATAAAATGAATAATTTTATTCACAAAAACTTTTCTACTCTCTTCTTCCTTGAGTGTCTTTCTTTGACATTAGAATCAGCAGTCCAAATATCAGCATTTTTAACGTTAGTTGCTTTCCGTATGAATTTGGAAAGTCATTTTTTGATCAAATAATTTTTAATTGTTTCTTTTTTTTTCTCTGATGTTTACAGTGAGCCACATTTTTGAAGTATTTTTTTCTTTTTTAGCCTTGGAAATTAATAAAGGCATGTCATTTTTAAATTATCAATTCTGCATTTAGCAGTCCTTGAACTTCAGCATCTGAATCTTGCTAATAACTGTGGATCCCAGTTATCATGCCTGAGAAGCATCCGAGAGGAGAAAGAAAAATTGTCTCCCAGTAGAGAAAATTGGCAAATCCAATGACAATATACTTTTACTTGGATCTCAACTAAAACAACAATAGTCAGCACTTAAAGAATTGATATCACATTTTATGTCTTTCACTTGATGTTTTGTTGTTTGCTGGTGCTTTTAGAGACGTCCCTTGTTGATAACGTATTTGTATTGCTACCAAGCCTAATTTGGCTTTCAGCAAAGCCCTTGAATTTTTTATAATAAAGTCATTTACAGAGGCCAGTAGATAAATTAGCACCACAAATGCAGCTAAATTGCATAATCACACCAATTGATTTTGTGTTAGCCTTCAAGATGTATAGATACTTGGTGGCATCTCTGTCAAAGGAAGGCAGAGAGAGCCAAAGCCCTTCAATTTCCAGAAAACAGGGGAAAGTGTATCAAGAGACCAGAGAAAAAGACAACACTCACATAAAATTCCTACCTGTTCATTAGTGTATAACAGAGTGATATCACTTTGCCCTGGCATTTAAACACATGTGAATACTAACAATCATTGAATACACATTACAATCATTGAAAACCTTATGGGGCACAGTTATATGCTGACATACATGGAGTCGACATAAGTCAGAATGGACTTGAAGGCAGTTACTTTTCATTTATATTTAAAAGTCAGTTACCACTGTTATTCCTGTTCGATCGAAGATTGTATTTTACTCCCCCCGCCCCCCGGCTTCATTTATGATTTTTTCTTCATTATAATTTTCAGCAATTTTACTATTACGTGCCTCAATGTGGTCTTCTTCAAGTTTATCTGATTGGGATTCATACTCTTTCACTTCTTTTTAAATATATACCTTACATTGGTTTTGAAAAAATTTCACAGATTACCACTTCAAGTATTTCTTCTACCCCACAAGTTTTTCTTCTCCAATTGTGAATTCAGCAATATGTAAACTTGGTATTTTCTTTAGGTCCCAATGTATCTTACAGTGTTTTCTATAATTTCTAGCTTTTGTTCTCTCTATGAAAACCTCCATATTGTTATATATTAATATATGAATCATATTTATATTAAAACAGTTTTTTGTTAATTACAATGCCTAGATCTCCTTTGAGCGTCCTTTATTATGTATATGTATGTGTATATGAGTTTTCTGTTTTAGTCAATTCTTTTTGTTATGCTTGATTATTTTTTATTGAGTGCTGACTATTATAAGCTGTAGAGATAATTTGGAAACCCTGGTTGTGCAGTGGTTAAGTTCTACAGCTGCTAACCAGAAGTTCGGCAGTTCAAATCCACCAGATGCTCCTTGGAAACTCTGGGGCAGTTCTACTCTGTCCTATAGGGACACTATGAGTCAAAGTCAGCTCTGTGGCAATGAGTTTGGTTTTTTGTTTGGTTTAGAGATAGTTTAAGACTCCATGCATAGTATCTTCCTTCATAAAGATTTACTTTTCTCTTTAATGGGCAGTTAGTGCAGAGGTAAGTTACTTTAGTCCATTTAGGACTGAGCTAATTTGAAGCTCAGTATCCGTATTTGTGAAGACTATACCCAATTGCAATGAGTTTGATTTTGGTTTTTGATTATTCTGTATGTAGTCCACACTTTTCCTGAGTGTAGCCTTGAAGGAGGAACAAAACTGAAAACTTGGAGTGTTTACTCAGTCTCCTCCACATTGGTAGGTTTTTAACTAAACATTTTGTTTCTCTGGTCCCTTTAACTACTAAATCCTCTGCTCGGCTTTGCTTGTCAGCCTATCAGATATAGCTTGATAATTACAAATGCCAGGAGGGGAAAGAGGCAGAGAATGCCAGGCTCATTTCCCTAAATTCCCCTTCTTGCCAAGATCTTGACCCTTCAAGTCTTGGCTGTTTGGGTAGTTCTTCAAGGTCTTCAAATAGATTGGTTAATTTGGTTTTGTTTTCATATTTTATTTAACTTTTCTAGGTGTTCTCAGCAACAAGAATGGGGTATACAAGCTAATCTACTTTAGACAGAAGTAGAAGTTTTAGAGACATTCATTTTCATTTCCCAGCACCTAGTAAAATGCCTCTTTTCCATAGTCATGAAATCTACGTCACAAAGAATATTGCTGAATATTAAAAGGAGAGAAAAAAAAAACATGCAAAGAAGTAAATTACATACAATTTCGAGTTTTATTGTACTTGTCTATTTCTGGGTAACGAACCCTAAAATTCAGTGGATTAAGACAAATAATTTACTCTCTTAGGCATCTACAGGTATACTAAGGATTGGTTAATGTAGGCTGGGCTTGACTGGGTTGCTCTGCCTCAGTCTGCAGGTCTGGAGAGGTTTAATTTCTCACTAAGAATTGGGCTCACATCTGAACCAAGGCTTAGGTCTTCCTCATTTGGTTTCATTCTAAAACTCAGGCTAAAAGGACAGCAAATGCTTGGAAGAAACTGCTCTCATGGAGATAGCAGTTACAAGAGTATAGATCCAACTGGGCAAACATTTCCAAGCTTCTTTGCCAAACCAAGTCAAATGCTCATGCCCAAAGTCATGGGTCGGAGAAGTATTTTTCTCCCATGAATGTGGGAAAGTGGAATGAGTGAATATTTTTGATCATTAATCATAGCCATAGTTCTGATAGATACATGTTACCAAGAATATTTTTAAAATAAGAAAGAACTAGTTATTTTCAGAAATGTGTAAAACTTTTTTCATAGAGATGCCAGAAGGTCAAGAAGGTAAGCCCAACCACACACACCTCTACTACATAACATCTGTTAATATCCCATTGTGGGTGTATAGTGGTAAAGTGAAAAAAATAAAATAAAAGCAGATACATGAAATAGTTAAATAGTCAAAGACTTTATCTGTTCTCTTGCATAGGCACTAGGGAGTATTTAAAACATGTTCAACAAGGCAAGAATATTATAAAGTTTACATTTTAGACCATCTGGAAAAATTAAGGAGAATAGATGGTAGGGGAAGGGGCCTGATGGGATGTGAACTTAGGAAGACAGACCCAATGAAATCATTCTTAACAGTCCAAACAACAAATTATGAACATCTGAATTTACACTCTGATAGTGGGATTACAGAGGATACAATAAATATGAGGGATGTTAAGGATTTGTTCATTGTCATTCCCAGTTTTTGGTTTGGGTGGTTGCTTGGATAAGATTATGCATTAGGATAGAAAATAAGTTTCAAGGATGAGATTTTATAAATTATTGGCCTCAAGATTAGCAAAAGTGCCTGGGCCAGATATGTAAATTTGGGGATATTTTGTAATTTGTTAGGATTTTTACCAGGCAGTGTTGTGGACACAAAAGTTAATGAAATACTAATTAATTAACTTTTTTCTTTAAGAACGCATATAAAAACACTGAAAGCCATGTTTAAAACAAAATTATTAGGCTACTTATCAATTGGTATGGTCTGTGAAATGCTTATATCCATTGGCCATGATGATTTGGAAGTTGACTACATTAATAACGACAGTCACCTCATTTATTTTTGGGTACTGAAACATAATGACACTAAGCTAGGCTTCATTAAAGCCAAACTCATTAGGCTAAATTGGCTTTTTTTTTCATCTGACTTCCTATTAAGAACCTTATGTAGCAGGTGCCTTTCTTCTCATCTATTCATTTTCCCAAGTCATCTGTACAATAAAAAAATTCATTAGAAATCATTTTTGTAAAAATGGAATCCACATATTAATATGTGCTTATGTGACAATTCAACTCACTGTTTTGATCCAGTAGGGATAAACAAATTGTGTATATAAGACACTTGAATTAATGTGCCCTTAAAAAAATAGAAAGATAAAACCAAAATCTTTAGTTTTGGGAGAGATGAGTCAGTTGGGAAACTGGAGAAGCATTTACTAATACACAGCACTTCCTGTGGCTGGAGACGGTTGTAAATGGGATGGTGGCATTCATTTCTAACCATGAGGAAAGCCAGCCTGAGGAAAAAACAAACTCACAGAGGACAGCAAAGAGAAGCATTGCAGCCCTAATGACATCATGAATATCTGCATAAAAATATATCTAAGATCAGTTCCATCTCTCTTTTTAGCTATGTGAGCCAATGAAATTCCTTTTGTTTTCTTGTTGAGAGACAGAGACATAGAAAGGAAGAAATAAAAATTCAGATGGACTGGCATAAAGAAAGGAAGTGCAAACTAATTGGTGGTCACTTGTTGAAAATGCAAAATTATCAGGGAAGAAATATATCAGGAAGAAAACATCACTACCCCGACTTCATCTCATATGTTCTGTAACAAGTCATTCAGCTTACTTATTACAACCAAGAAATTACCCCAGTTTGTCTTAAAGCTCCCTGTTATTTTTCCTTAATAGGTTAACCAAGCAGGCATGAGCACAGACCTCTGGGGTTTTTTGAGAGCTTTTCGGGGTCTACCTGGTCAAAACTATTTTTATAGTGACTTAGCTTCCCAGGGCTGCAGTAACAAACCATCACAAAGCAGATGACTTTAAAGAACAGACATTTATCTCTCACAGTTCTGGAGGCTACAAGTTTGAATTTAGGGTGGCGGCAGGGCTCTGCTCTCTCTCTGTTGGTTCTAGGGGAAGATCCTACTTGTCTCTTTCAACTTCTGGTAGCCTTAAACATTTCTTGGTATCCTTTGGTTTACTGATGCGTCTTCCCCCTGTGTGTGTGTGTGCGTGTGTATGTGTGTGTGTGTGTGACTCCCTCGACTTTTCTGTTCTCCCCTTTTTTAAGACATCACTTGAAAAGGATTAGGGCTGGGGCCCACCTACTCTTGCATGACTTTATGACTCTGTTAACAAACAACATTTGCAAGAAAAACCCTGTTTTCCCAAACAAGATCACATGCACAGGTACAGGGGTTAGGACAACAACACAGAGCTATTTTTCGTTACAATGTGCTATTAATGTTAACTAATGTTGCTGTTGTCAGGTGTCATCAGGTCGATCCCGATGTACAACAGAACAAAACCCTGCCCAATCCTGCACCATCCTCACAGTTGTTGGTAGGCTTGAGCCCACTGTTGCAGCCACTGTGTCAATGCATCTCGTTGAGGGTCTTCTTCTTTTTCGCTGACCTTATTACAAATACTACCGGTTTCAAATATCAGCTGGGTCACCTATAATGGACAGATTTCATTGGAACTTCCAGACGAAGACAGGCTAGGAAGAAGGACTTCATAATCTACTTCTAAAAAAAATAGCCAGTAAAAAGCCTTGTGGCTGCAACCATGGGCTCAAACATAGCAATGACTGTGAGGATGGTGCAGGACTTAGCAGTGGTTCATTCTGTTGTATGTAGGTCGCTATGAACCAGAACCTACTAGATGGCATCTAACAACACAACAGCAATTAATGTTAACATGTAATAAGTTTATTATTGTTATTTACTATTGCTATATTAAATGTATTAATACTTAAATATGTTTTATAAAAATGTCTTAGTGTCAATAGATAAAACCCATATAAACAAAAGTTTATTAGGATCCTCAATAATTTTTATTAATGTACAGGGATTCTGAGATGAAAACTTCGGGAACTTCTACATTACTAGCACTTACGTAGGAGTGGGGCCCTGGTGGCACGGTGGTTAAATGTTCAGCTGCTAACCAAAAGTTTGACAGTTTGAATCCACCAGCCTTTCCTTGGAAACCCTATCAGGCAGTTCTACTATGTCCTATAAAGTACTATGAGAAGGAATCGACTCAATAGAAACAGGTTTTTCTTGTTGTTTTGTTTTACGTAGTAGTAAAACTAGGAAAAAATGAGTTCCTAGCAGGGATGCACATACTTTTTTATTGTTGTTCAGTAGGTGCCTAGTATATTCACCAAAGTTCAAAATATTAAACTACTATTATTAACTATATCGCTTCATTTCAGATATAATGTTATAAGCTGGAACACTAAGTCTGTGATTCTGAATATCCTTGAAAGAAAATTCCTTGAGTAGTTTTTATAGTCTCTCCAAGGATACTGTTGAACTTTCATTAGTTGAAAGCTTCCCATATTACCTACTAGGCTATTAACAATCTCAGAGTTGTCGAATAATGTGCTTCTTAATTGCTGCCTGTCTTTTAAATCACAACATCTTTAATCCTCTACCAAGTGAACAGACAATACCTTCCTGAGGCCATGAATAATATCCTTGAATTTTCTTCTTAAGTTCAAGGGTATTTTGTGGCCAATTTAAAGGAGTCACAAGAATTTTTAAATATGAGAGCTTCCTCTTGGAAATACTTGTCCTTCACATGCACAACTACTTCTGCAAATTACCGTGACAGTGTAGAGAGTTCCTCTGGATTATTCAAGACTCTTTGTGGGGTTATGTACGTCTGTATTTATAATCACTAGACTGTCAGTTAATAGGGAGTTGGCTTAATTCATCTGTGAATAACACAAGTTAGGTTAAGAACTTAGTCTTCGGAGTCAGTTAGACCTTGGATCAAATTCCATATCTACAATTTCCTACTAGTGAACACTATGGAAATCTCTTAACTCTGAAACTTATTTTTCTCTACTGTAAAATGGAGATAACAGTAACTATTTAATAGATTTGTATAAAAATGAAATAAGATACCATAACAAAGTCAGTTATATTCAAGTAAGAAAAGTGATTATTACTATATTCAGATTTTTTTTCCTTTTCTCTCTCCTTCTCTGCCTATTTCTCAGCTCACCAATATTTGTTGTGGTCAATGTCTCGGGAAAAGAAGGAGAAACTTCTGCTCGGCCTCATTAAAAATTAGTATTTATGACCCAATTGTTATCTTGGGTTGAGGTCAAAATATGAAAGCGGTACACTTTGTTTTCTTTAAGTAAATAACCTCCTTCTACCTTGTAAACCTTGCTCTTAAATGTTGAGTAGCTAAGGCAAGCAGAAGAAATGATGAAGAGCTGAACAGAATATTTCAAATGGTGGCTCAAGAAGACAAAGTAAAGTATTATAATAACATGGAAAGAGATCTGGAGTTAGAAAATCGAAAGGGAAGAACACACTTGGCATTTTTCAAGCTAAAAATAACTGAAGAAAAATTCAAGCCTCAAGTTCCAATATTAAAGAATTCTACAGAAAAAATATTAACCAACACAGGAAGCATCAAAGAAGATGGAAGGAATACACAGAGTCACTATACCAAAAAGAATCTGTCGACGTTTAACCATTTCAGGAGGAAGCATATGATCAGGAAACTATGGTACTGAAGGAAGAGGTCCAAGCTGCACTGAAGGCAATGGCCAAAAACAAGTCTCCAGGAATTGACGGAATACCAATTGAGATGTTTCAACAAATGGATGCGGAGCTGGAAGTGCTCACTCTTCTATGCCAAGATATTTGGAAGAGAGCTACCTGGTCAACTGACTGGAAGGTATCCATATTTATGCTTATTCCCAAGAAAGGAGATCCAACTGAATGCAGAAATTATTGAATATCATTAATATCACAGGCAAGTAAATTTTTCCTGAAAATCATTAAAAAGTGGTTGTAGCAGTACATCAACAGGGAACTGCCAGAAATTCAAGCAGAATTCAGAAGAGAACATGGAACCAGGGATATCATTGCTCATGTCAGATGGTTCCTGGCTGAAAGCAGAGAATACCAGAAAGATGTTTACCTGTGTTTTATTGACTATGCAAACGCATTCGACTATGTGGATCATAACAAATTATGAATAACATTGTGAAGAAAGGGAATTCCAGATGACTTAATTGTGCTCATGAGGAACCTGTACATAGATCAAGAGGCAGTTGTTCAAACATAACAAGGGGATGTTGTGTGGTTAAAAGTCAGGAAAGGTGTGAGTCAGGGTTGTATCCTTTCACTATATCTATTCAACGTGTATACTTAGCAAATAATCCGAGAAGCTGGGCTATGTGAAGAAGAAAGGGGAATCAGAATTGGAGGAAGACTAATTAACTCAGCCTGCATTATGCAGATGACACAACATTGCATGCTGAAAGTGAAGAGAACTTGAAGCACTTATTGATGAAGATCAAAGACTACAGCCTTTGATATGGATTACAGGTCAACATAAAGAAAACAAAAATCCTCACAACTGGACCAATAAGCAACATCATGGTAAACGGGGAAAAGATGGAAGTTGCCAAGGATTTCATTTTACTTGGATCCACAATCAACACCCATGGAAGCAACAGTCAACAATCAAAAAATGCATTGCACTGGGCAAATCTGCTGCAAAAGACCTCTTTAAAGTGTTGAAAATTGTGGTGTTTTATTGAATATACCATGGACTGCCAAAAGAATGAACAAATCTGTCTTGGAAGAAATACAGCCAGAATGATCCTTAGAAGCAAGAATGGAGAGACTATGTCTCACATACCTTAGATATATTATCAAGAGCGATCAGTCCCTGGAGAAGGACATCATGCTTGGTACAGTAGAGGGTCATCAAAAAAGAGGAAGACCTCCAATGAGAAGGATTAACACAGTGGCTACCACAGTTGGCTTAAGCATAAAAACAATTTTGAGGATGGCACGGACCAGGCAGTGTTTCATTCCGTTGTACGTGGGGTCACTATGAGTCGTAAATGGAATAAAGATTGAAGTTGTCAAAGATTTAAATGTACTTGGATCCACAATCAACCCCCATGGAAGCACCAGATGAGAAATCAAACTATGCATTGCATTAGGCAAATCTGCGGCAAAATACCGCTTTAAAGTGTTAAAAAGCAAAGATGTCACCTTGAAGACTAAGGTGCGCCTGACCCAAGCCATGGAGTTTTCAATTGCCTCATATGCATGTGAAAGCTGGACAGTGAATAAGAAAGACCGAAGAATTGATGCTTTTGAATTATGGTGTTGATGAAGAATACTGACTATACCATGGACTGCCAAAAGAACGAACAAATCCGTCTTAGAAGAAGTACAGCCAGAATGTTCTTTAGAAGCAAGGATGGTGAGACTTCATTTCACATACGTTGGGCTTGTTATCAGGTGAGACCAGTCCCTAGAGAAAGACATCACATTTGGTAAAGTAGAGGGTCAGTGAAAAAGAGGAAGACCCCCAGCGAGATGGATTGACACAGTGGCTGCAGCAATAGGCTGAAGCATAACAATGATTGTGAGGATGATGCAGCACCGGGCAGTGTTTTTTCTGTTGTATATAAGGTCACTATGAGTGGCAACCAACTGGACAGCACCTAACAACAACAACCTTCTTGGTTTCCATGATCAGTTCATTCTTTAACTACCCTGTCTATGGCTCTTGATTTCTTGATTCAGTTTCCCCATTACGATCCATCTTTGGATCCTGAAGACAAAAGTTTGTTTGGGCCACACATCCAACTAAACATGGAATACATTGTGCACTTTTGCTGAAAATGTTAGATAGAAGGAATGATTTTGAACAGATGCATTGTAACATGACATCTGCTTGTTATTCTCCCTTAAAACATTATTATGTATTTGGTCTTGTAAGCATTTGAGAACATTCTGTGGAATAGAATTCTCTGATTTTATCTTTCTGGATCCTAGATCAAACTTAGCTTTTGGACTACAGAGATTATGCCACTGGGGCTACCAAAACTTAGATACAAAAAAAAAATCTCTCAAGTCTATTAATTCCTTAAGAGCAGAAGCTAGGCCTTAAACACTTTTGTAAACTTCAAGAAATTTTTGCTGGATAAAAAACAGAGGCTTGATATCTCCTTACAGAAAGTGCTCAATCTTAGGCTTTTCTGTCCATAGAAAAATGATTAAAGAATATGCAATAATATTAAATAAATAAAAATCAGTGTTGTCCATCATACCATATCTTGATCATCTCTCCTAGGTGGTGTCCTGAGCAACAGATATTTAAGCACATATTTTTTTAATCGAAATACAGTCACATGTAGAAGTACTGGCCCTTTCGTGGTAAATAGGTTCATATGCAAGATGATTTACTCTGTCATATGTGGATGCTAATGGACACTTGTGTTAAAACTTCCAGGCCATATCCACTTGCTAAAAGAGATTTTTAATATCTTAAATGCTGGCACAGTTGTTAAGGGCTGGGCTGCTAACCATAGGTGGCAGTTCTATCCTATGAGCCACTCCTAGGGAGAAAGATGTGGTAGTCTGCTTTTGTAAAGATTTCCAACCTTGGAAACCCTATGGAGCAGTTCTACTCTGTCCTATAGGCTCGCTATGAGTCAGAATTGTCTCAGTGACAGTGAAGGTTTTTCTTGGTTTTCTACTGAGAAGAACAATCTACTCAAAACTTTCAGATATCTTTTAAAAAAGAGGGAACAAATTATAGAGGGACGGGGATTTTAGAGCCTTTCAAACACAGGATTCCCACGTGTCTGTCAGTTTGTTGTACCATGGTGGCTTGCATGTTGTTGTGATACTAGAAGATATGCCACCATTATTTCAAATACCAGCAGAGTCGCCCATGGTGGGCAGGTTTCAGGGGAGTTTCCAGACTAAGATAGATTAGGAAGAAGGGTGTGGTGGTCTACTTCTGAAAAAAACTGGCCAGTAAAAACCTTAGGAATAGCAGTGGAATATTGTCTGATATAGTGCTGGAAGATGATCCCCTCAGGTTGGAAGTTACTCAAAAAATGACTGGGGAAGGGCTGTCTCTTCAATATAGAGTCAACCTTAATGACGTGGTTGAAGTCAAGCTCTCAGGACCTTCATTTGTTGATGTGGTATGACATAAAATGAGAAGAAAGAGCTGAAAACATCCATTAATAACAGGAACATGGAATGTATAAAGCATGAATCTAAGAAAATGCGAAGTCATCAAAAATGAAATGGAGCACATAAACATTGATATCCCAGGCATTAATGAGCTGAAATGGACTGGTACTGGCCATTTTGAATCAGACAATCATGTGGTCTACCATGCCGGGAATGGCAAATTGGAGAGGAATGACATCACAATTCTGATCAAAAAGAACATTTCAAGATCTATGATGAAGTACAACACTCAGTGATAGGATAATATCCATACCCCTACAAGGAAGACCAGTTAATACCACTATGATTCAAATTTACGAACCAACCACTAATGGCAAAGAGGAGGAAACTGAAGATTTTTACCAACTTTTACAGTCTGAAATTGATCAAACCTGAAATCAAGATACACTGATAATTACTGGTGATTGGAATGTGAAAGTTGGAAACAAAGAAGGATTTGTAGTCAAAAATATGACATAGGCGTTAGAAACTACGTTGGAGATCACATGATAGAATTTTGCAAGACCAAGGACTTCTTCAGTGAAAATACCATTTTTCAACAACATAACCTGTGACCATACACATGGACCTCACTGAATGAAAAACACAGAAATTAAATCGAATACCTCTGTGGAAAGAGATGATGGAAAAGGTCAATATCATCAGTCAGAACAAGGCCAGGGGCCGATTTTGAACAGACCATTAATTGCTCGTATGCAGGTACAAGTTGAAGCTGAAGAAAACATTAGAATAAGTCCACGAAAAGCTAAATATGACCTTCAGTATATCCCACCTAAATTTGGAGACTATCTCAAGAATAGAGTTGACACATTGAACACCAATGACTAAAGACTAGACAAGTTGTGAGATGACATCAAGGGCATCATACATGAAGAAAGCAGAAGTTCAATAAAAAGACAGGAAAGAAAGAAAAAACCGAAATGGATATCAAAAGACTCTGAAACTTGCTCTTGAAAGTAGAGTAGCTAAAGTGAATGGAAGAAATGATGAAGTAAAGAGCTGAACAGAAGATTTCAAAGGGAGGCTCAAGAAGACAAAGGAAATATTATAATGAAATGTGCAAAGATCTGGAGTCAGAAAACCAAAAGAAAAAAAACATGCTAGGCAATCCTCAAGCTGAAAGAATTGAAGAAAAAATTCAAGCCTGTTTGCTGCAATTTTGAATGATTCTATGGCAAAATATAGAACAATGCAGGAAATATCAAAAGAAGATGGAAGGAATATACAGAGTAACTACCAAAACGAATCGGTCGACGTTCTTCCATTTCAGGAGGTAGCTTATGATCGAGGACCTATGGTATTGAAGGAGGAAATCCAAGCTACACTGAAGGTGTTGACAAAAACAAGCCCCCAGGAATTGAAGGAATACCAATTGAGATGTTTGAACAAACAAATGCATTGCTGGAGGATGCTCACTCTTCTATGCCAAGAAATTTGGAAGACAGCTACATGGCTAACCAAAAGGAAGAGATCAATATTTGTGCCCATTCCAAAGCAAGGTATCCAACAGAATATGAAAATTACCTAACAATATCATTACTATTACACGCAAGTAAATTTTTCTTGGAGATAATTCAAAAACTGTTGCAGCAGTACATCAACTGGGATTTGCCAGAAATTCAAGCTGAATTCAGAAGAGTAAGTAGAATGAGAGATATCATTGCTTATGTCAGATGGATCTTGGCTGAAAGCAGAGAATACCAGAAAGATGTATACGTGTGTTTTATTGACTATGAAAAGGCATTTGACTGTGTGGATCATGACAAATTATGGGTAACATTGTGAAGAAGGGGAATTCCAGAGCACTTAATTGTGCTCTTGCAGAACCTGTACATAGAGGAAGAGGCAGTTATTGAACAGAAAAGGGGATACTGCATGGTTTAAAATCAGGAAAGGTGTGCACCAAGGTTGTATCCTTTCACCATACTTATTCAATCTGTATTCTGAGAAAATAATCAGAGAAGCAGGACTACATGAAGAAAACATGGCATCCAGATTGGAGGAAGTTTCATTAACAACCTGTGATATGCAGATAACACAACCTTGCTTGTTGAAAGTGAAGAGGACTTGAAGCACTTACTGATAAAGATCAAAGACTACAAGCTTCTGTATGGGTTACACCTCAACATAAAGAAACAAAAATCATCACAACTAGACCAATAAGCAACATCATGATAAACAGAATAAAGATTGAAGTTGTCAAGGATTTCATTTTACTTGGACCCACAATCAACGCCCATGGACGCAGCAATCAAGAAATCAAAGGACATCTTGCGTTGGGCAAATCTGCTGCCAAAGACCCCCTCAAAGTGTTAGAATGCAAAGCTGTCACTTTGAGGACTAGAATGAGCCTGACCCAAACCACGGTATTTTCAATTACCTCATATGCATGTGAAAGTTGGACAATGAGTAAGGAAGATCGAAGAATTGATTCCGTTGAATTTATAGTGTTGGTGAAGAATATTGAATACACTACAGACTTCCAGAAGAACGAACAAATCTGTCTTAGAAGAAGTACAGCCAGAGTGCTCCTTGAAGTCTCTTGCTTTTTACCTTGTGCTTAAAAGATGGTTGCTATATCAATGAGTATCAGAAATAATTACCAGGAAGAAAGAAAGGAAAGAAAATGAAGTGTGTAAGAATGATTCCAGCCAAGTCTGTTTCTTTTTCTTTTTTTAGGATATCAACAAATCTGTCTTGGAAGAAGTACAGCCAGAATGCTCTTTAGAAGCAAGGATGGCGAGACTTCATCTCACATACTTTGGACATGTTATCAGGAGGGATCAGTCCTTGGAGAAGGACATCATGTTTCGTAAAGTAGAGGGTCAGCAAAAAAGAAGAAGACCCTCAACGAGATGGATCGACACAGTGGCTGCAACAATGGGCTGAAGCATAACTACGATTGGAAGGATGGTTCAGGGCAGGGCAGTGTTTCATTCTGTTGTACATAGGGTTGCTATGAGTTGGAATTGATTGACGGCATCTAACAACAGTATAGTTGCAGAGATTGTTTCTAAGCATATAAATCTTTCTTAAAGGCAACTAAATAATACTGTACAGGCAGCCGTCTTACAGCATGGAGAAGGGAAGTATTCATAAAGCTGGCTAGCTTGAGGGAAATTACGGGTATTCTACAAACATTAAGATGATTTAAGTCTCTTCAACTTAGCTAAGAGTACTGATTGGCAAGAGATGAAGTTGTAAAGATTGCTTGAGACCAGATCATGAATTTACCAGTGGGCGATGGGTAGCCCTTAGCAGTTTTCAAAAATGTTTGTAGCGAACAGATTCTAAGGTGGCTCCTCATGATCTCTACCTTCTTGTTTTCACACAGTAATGTGATCTCCTCTCTTTAAGTGTGGGTGAGACCCATGACTTGCTTCTAATCAATAGAATATGACAGAAATGACACGATGTGCTTGATTTTGTGTACACGATATGTTCATAAGAATGTAATGTCTAAGTTCCGGCAAGATGGCGCTCTAGGCAGAAGCACCATGCCGTCCCTCCACAGCAAAGATCCAAAAAACTAAGCCAAACAGAGAAT
>NW_004444311.1:416984-423700 GCF_000243295.1 Trichechus manatus latirostris
GGTTGTTAACCAATGTCATAGAACAACATGTGTACTACTGTTTCATGAGAAACTATTTGTTCTGTAAGCCTTCACCTGAAGTACAATAAAATATTTATAAAAAAACAAAAAAGAATGTAACGTCTGTTTTTTGTGGGAACTTTCTCCCTTGCTTTTAAGAAGGTATGTTGTGAGCTGTTCTCTGGACAAGGCCACACAGCAAGGCACTGAGGGCTGCCACTATCCAATAGCCAGCAAGAAGCTGAGGCTGTCAGTCCAATAGCCCACAAGGAACTTTACGCTGCCAACAACCATGTGACCCTGGAAGCGGATACTTCCTGATTGGAGCCTTTGGGTGAGAAAGCAGCCCTGATTAACAACCTTGATTGCAGTTTTACAATAGACACAGCTAAGTTGTGCCCTGATTCCTTACCCATGGAAATTGTGAGATAATAAAGTGTGTTGTCGTAAGCCTCTGTGTTTGTGGTAATTTGCTATTCAGTAATAACTGGAAACCCTGGTGGTGTACTGGTTAAGAGCTACATCTGCTATCCAAAAGATCGGCAGTTTGAATCCAACAGGCGCTCCTTGGAAACTCTATGGGACAGTTCTACTCTGTCCTATAGGGTCGCTATGAGTCAGACTCCACTCGACGGCAACAGGTTTTGGTTTTCGGAAAAGGTAACTATAAAGAACCCTGGTAGCACAGTGGTGAAAGCAATCAACTGCTAACTGAAAGGTCGGCTGTTTGAAACCACCGTTGGCTTCTCAGGAGAAAGATGTGGCAATCTGCTTCTGTAGAGATTTATAGCCTTAGAAACCCTATGGGGTTGCTATGAGTCAGAATCTACTGGACAGCAGTGAGTAATAGATAACTGTACCATGGTATTGGCCTATTCAGATTTTTTAGAAACATACATAGTAGCAGTTAGGAAGATATCCTTGCGTGTTGTATGCCTTCGAGTAAATTCCGATTCATAACGACCCTATAGGACAAAATAGAACTGCCCCCATAGGGTTTCCTAGGCTGAAATTGTTACAAAAGCAGATAGCCAGGTCGTTTTTTCCCTGCAGAGCAGCTGACGGGTTCAAATTGCCGCACTTTTAGCAGTCAAGCACTTAACCATTGTGCCATTGGGCTCTTTAAAGATACCCTAGTCTGTCAGTTTGAACCTGTTAATTCACTTCTCACATCAAGTGTCTGTTCTTTAGCTTACATTTCAATATTGTCCAATTAATTCTATGTATTTTAAACCAACTAAAGCCACATAACACTTTAATAGTCATACAGCCCAGAAATACCATCATTAATCACTTAATGAGGAATCCCATGCTTCTGAAACAATATTTCCATTGAATATCACTGACTTTTGAAATATATTAATTAAACATATTGTCCTTTAATAATTATGCTCAGTATTACTATGCATTGTTATACTTGTTACTGTGTATGTTTATGGGGAATTCTGATAAGACATTCACGGCAAAACACTCTTTGTTTTCACCTGAGCACTTTTTTTAAATCAATCTTTCTTTCTCAAGAAATGCCTTATTTCCTTTTAAATCTGTTCTGGGACGCTGGAAAGAAAAGCAAAAATCTTGTGGTAGTGTATTACTGTGACCAGTATATGTTTGACAGCATGTAGCTTGCTTCGTCTGAGACAAAAGTTATTAGATTCTTGTAGTCAGTAATCAAAGTTCAATTGCACTTTCCTTAGGAAAAACCTCCAGTAATAATAAAACTTGTTTTGAAATAAACAAATCAAAGAAAGAAATTACCTATTAAAACATATTTTGGAAATGGATTCCAGGTAATAATGGTACTATTAAACTCTGAACTGTAGTCCTATTATCCAAGCTGATTAATATTTTCTTCTTAGGTTAAATTGCTTTTTTTTTTTTTTTCCCCAGTTTAGGAAAATGGTATTCAAAAAAGACAACACAAGAGACAGATATATTTCCTATAACCGCATTTATTTCTTTCTTTGTATGAAACCAATTTTAATGGTCTCCGTGACTGTCATTGCTGATCACTCACCTTCCACTTAGGAGGCTGAATTCAGAAGAGGCATTGTGGTTCTCTCTTTCATCTTTCCCATTGCAAAGACTGTGTTCATATCTTTAGCAACGCAAAAATATTCTTTCCTAAAATAATGTTCAGTACTGAAGAAACATGTTATAGGTCTTTGTAATATGATTTTAGATAATTTATCCTTGAAATTACATACTGTTTTGGTTCTGAATATTTTATCTTAATGAAAGGATTATAACGATATTAGGCCATACATCTTTAGATAAGTTTCAAAGTTTAGAACTTTCCTCTTCTTAAATGAATGCGTAGTCTTGGAAATCTCACTTCTTGAACATCTGTTGTTGTGTGACCTTTCCTTTTCCCCAACTGTGGTTTCTCCTCCCTAAGTTACCCAGGTCTTCTTACTTCCCTTCCCCAGCCCCTCTCAAAATCTGCTATTAGGAAAGAGTCTAAATTGTTTTCCCTGTCTTGGAGAGAAGTTTTAAGCCGTATCTTAACTTGCCTACGCTACTCTTTTCTAGCTATGGTAGTCTCCTGGGCAAACAGTTCGAGGCCATTTAAACAAAATTTTACCTGTTAAAGAACAAATGACAACTCCCCAAAGCAAAACCGTTTTTTTCTCTTTCTTACAAAATATAATATATGAGCATTTAAGTTTCTTTCCACTTACTCTAATTTATCATTTGAGTAAGACTCATATTAGTAGATGTTTTTTTTTTTTTTGGAGGAAGTAATTATTTCTATTTTTAGGAAATTCTCTAGAAATCCTTGGTCTCTTTTTTAGTTCCACCACCTTTGAATGTATGATAGTTTAGATACATAATTTCTCCTTAATCCAAACTCTTCTTCTATACACCTGGGGAATTAGCCTTATAAATTATCTCTAAACATATGGATATGTTAGCTACCCATATCATACTTGTGATGATAATGCTCACATAAAATGTAACAAGGATTTTTTTCCCTTCATAGACAAGAATGATACTCTTCATATAAAGTTGAATCAAGCACAGACTTTCTTTTTTTCTTCCATTTAAAATTAAATACTGTATTCCAGTTCCCCCACCATCTTCCTCTCTTCAATTGAAGAATAAACTAAGTGTGAATGTGTTATCGTTGGAAGATTCCATTTATAAAACTCTAATTTTCTTTACAGAGATGTACTACAGTCAGAAATTTTCTTCCAATACACTTAGTAAATTGAAATAGCAATTGCTTTTCCTTCATGTTATGCCTGAAGTTCAACATAAAGATATACGTAATTCACTCCTAGCAGAAGCTAAATTCCAGAACTATAAGAACAAGATGAGCAAACCTCAAATTTCTAACTTGTAGTGAACAGGAAGATTGCTTTGGAAGAAAATATAGTAAGGAGAAATGAAATTCAAGCAGGTATGGCACAGAAAATACAAATGCTGGCTAAGTTTTGATGAATTGCTTTGAACTGCTTTTCCCTCTATTGAGTTTTTATCCTTTCTTCCCCACAAATGAGGCTGTAGTTTTAATTTTTTAATTTTCTTTGAAATGAAACTTTCTTTTTCATCTTTTCCCCCTCTTAATCTCTTTCAAAATAACTTCGCCATGTCTGTTCTTTATACCTGTTAAATCGTATGCTCCTCTCTTCATTCATTTCACTCTTCTTATACAGACAGGTGCATATAAACCTGTCTTGGAAGACGTACAGTCAGAATACAATTTAGAAGTCAGGATGGCAAGATTTCATCCCACGTACTTTGGATGTGTTATCAGGAGGGACCAGTCCCTGGAGTAGGACATCATGCTTGGTAAAGAAGAGTGTCGGTGAAAAAGAGGACTACTCTTAAAGAGATGGATTGACACAGTGGCTGCAACAATGAGCTCAAACATAGCAACGATTGTGAGGATGGCGCAGGATTGGGCAGTGTTTCATTCTGTTGTATGTAGGGTCGCTGGTTGAAACTGACTTACAGCACCTAACAACAACAACATAGAGAAAACCAAGTTATTTTCTTATAGATGGTAGATAGGCATGGTATAACCTGTTATCTGTCTCCTAATAACTATTTTCCCTTTTTCCCACAATTTCTAGCTGAACAGTTAATTGCCTAGAATAAAGGCTAATTTCTCCAACCTTATTTACAAGTAGGGTAAAGATAGATATAAATACTTGCTTTATATTTATAATTCCTAGAGTCTTCTCCAAAAGACAGCTGGCTCTCATATTTGTTCCATTTTCCTAGGTCCTTTATTCCAATGTGCTATTCCAGTGTGGATAATGTCTTTGAAACTCTAATTGCTATCTTCAACCATGAGGACAATGCTACACTCTACAGTTGGTGAAACAATGAGTCCAGAAAAGCCTTATGGTGGTTCTGCCCCAGGAGTAGAGGACTTCATGGGGCAGGACCATCATACTAGCCATAAACTACCTACATCCTAACTTTACATACGAGAGAAATAAAATCCATTTGGTTTAAGCTTAGTATATGTAGTTCTCTGGTACTGACAGGTAAATCCGGCAATTAAGTTTAACCATAAGAAATAACTCTGATTGCATTGCCTTTGAATGACAAATTAGTTTTTGTTTTTCCTTTTTTTTCCCAGATGGGAAATACTCTTTGAAATGTTTTCTGTTGCAGAGTTAATAGAAAGTGACCAAAACCACTGAACTTTCTATCTTATATAAATTAGTCTTTCTAGGTAGAGATTTCATACCCTACTCTTCTATACACTGGAGTAATTTATTGAAACTTCCTTTGTGTAGTCTCTTCCTATGTTGTTTATTCTTTTATCACTGAGCTTATTGATTTTAATGTCTGTTTCCGCTAGCAAGCTGTAAGACCCAAAAGAATAGGTCTCATATTTATTCATCTTTCCTTCTACCATATAGTACCCACTCATTGCGTGCATGCAAACAGAAAGGAAGAAAGGAATGCAGGAAAGAAGGAAGGAAAAAGGGATGACTAGATGGAATGGGAGTGGGAAGAAATCTGCCAGAAGGACATCATGTTTGGTTTTGTTTGGTAGTATGATATCTGCCGTTAACTTTGGAAAGATCTCAGTCATTATTACTGCAAATATTTCCTATGATCTGTTTTCTATTTTTGCTGATATTCTAATTATGCAAATGTTGCACTTTTTTGAAATTGTCCCACTAGGCTTTGTTATTTTGTTCTTTTTTTGATTCATTTTGTTTCTTTGCATTTCAGTTTGGAATGTTTCTATTGACTTGTCTTCAAGCTCACTGATTCTTTTTCCAGCTATGTTGAGTTTCCTGATGAGTATATCAAAGGCATTCTTAATTTCTGTAATGGCGTTTTTTATTTCTAACATTTCCTTTTGATGCTTTCGGAGAGTTTCCATTTCTCTCCTTAAATTACCCATCTGTTCTTGCACATTGTGTACATTGTCTGTTGGAAACCTTAACATAGCAATCACAGTTATTTTAAATTCCCTGTCTGAAAATGTCAGCATCTGTGCCATGTATGAGTCTGTTTCTGATGTTTACTTTGTCTCTTCAGACTGTGTTTTTCTTGACTCTTTCATGCTTTATATATATATAGGTGACAGTGAGGTAAATTGTAGTAGGTAATAGGACTTGGGATAAAGAGGTCATTAGTGTGAAGGCTGGTTGTGTTTAATGTTTTCTGTAACTATAGTTGCTAGAGGCTCCAAATTCCTCTAATATTCTTGTTTTTGTCTCTCCTGTTGACTTTGGACTTCCCAAAGTGCTCCTTCTCAGAAAGACTGCATGTTACAGCTCTTTCAGCTATAATCCACTGGTATACTAGAGTCTTGTTGGTATTGTGGTTAAGGTGGGTATGGGGAAGCATTCTATAATATAACGGTTAAATTTCGGTCTTTCATTGGGCCTGTGTCTTTGGGCTATGACTTCCATAAGTTTTTTCTAGTGGTAGAACTTTTTTGCCCCTCAGAGAGACAGAAAGACTAGATGGGGCTGTCAGTGGTGAAATTCTTTTCCCCTAGGTTGAATGAGACTTTGGTAAAGTATTCTCTCCTGGTAGTAGGCCTTTGTTATGAAAAACACCCAGGACTGATTTCACAGTCATTAATCTTTCTCTGTTGATGCCAGAGCCAGGAGAGAATCTTTCTCATATCTTCACTGTGAGTACCTAGTGGGGTTCTTGGAAATAATATGTGGAGGTTCCTAAGACTCTCTTCCCCAGAACTTTATCACTCTCATGGTAGAGCACACTCAGCCCCCAGCAATTTATCACATTTTCTATTTAAATGTTTCTACCACTTTAGTACTCCAGCAACTTCAGCTCCAGGTAAGCAGATCTCAGCTGTGACTCTCTGGATTGTGCTGTCTCTACAGATTCTGGGTAGAAGTTTGCCCTGAAACCTCTTATAGCAGAGAGGTCCAAGAAATGTCATTGATTTTCAATTTCATTTTTTTTTTGTTAAATTTTTTTTATTGTACTTTAGATGAAGGTTTACAGAACAAATAGTTTCCCATTAAACAGTCAGTACACATATTGTTTTATGACATTGGTTAATAAGCCCACAGCATGTCAACACTCTCCCTTTTCAATCTTGGAGGACTTTCTTTTTTTTTTGGTGAAAATATACATAGCCAAAGAGACACCATTTCAAAAATGTCTACATGTACAGTTCAGTGACATCGATTACATTCTTCCAGTTGTGCTGCTATTCTCACTATCCTTTTCCAAATTATTCCATCACCATTATCTTCAACTCACTG
>NW_004444311.1:424350-426095 GCF_000243295.1 Trichechus manatus latirostris
TGAGACCAGTGGAGTATCTTAGATGGCTGCTCACAGGCTTTTAAGACCCCAGATGCTACTCACCAAGGTAGAATGTAGAACATTGTCTTTATAAACTGTGACATACCAATTAAGCTAGAAGTTTCCCAAGACTATGGTCCCCACAGCCCTCCACCCAGCAATTCAGTCCCTCAGGGAGTTTGGATGCGTCTATGGATCTTCCATGACCTTTCCTTGTACAAGTTGTGCTGGCTTCCCCATTATTATTATTATTATTATTATTATTACCCTTCACCAAAGTTACCAGTTATCTATTGTCTGATTAGTTCCCCCCCACCCATTCAATCCCTCAAAACCAACAAAGATTGTTTATTTTTTGTGTGTAACATTTTCATGAGTTTTTACAATAGAGGTATCATATAGTATTTGTCGTTGTACCAGTATCAGGCTGTTTTGACTACTGTAGCTGTATTGTAGGTTCTGAAACTATTTGTTCTGTAAACTTCCATCTAAAGTACAAAAAAAAAAAATTATCTATGTGGGAAGAAATTGACAACACAAATTCAAAAGGTTCTGTGATCAGGTACTGCGAGTCCTCCTACTTTATTTTTCTTCAATAGAGCTTTACTTATCTGGGGCTTCTTCCATTTCCATATAAAGTTAATGACTAGTTTTTCCATCTCTTTAAAGAATGTTGTTGGTATTTGGATTGGGAATGAAATGTATTTGTAAATTGCTTTGGGTAGAATTGTCATTTTCACAATGTTGAGTCAACCTATCCATGAGCATGGTATAGTTTTTCCATGTATGTAAATCTCTTTTGGTTTCTCACAGTAGTGTTTTGTAGTTTTCTTTGTATAGGTATTTTACATCTCTGGTTAGATTTATTCCTAAGTATTTTGTATTTTTAGAAGATATCATAAATCGTATTGTTTTCCTGATTTCCTTTTCATTGTTCTCTTTATTGGTGTACAGGAATCCAACTGATTTTTATATGTTTACTTTGTATCCTCTTACTCTGCTGAATCTTTCTATTAGTTCCAGTAGTTTTCTCATGGAGTTTTATGGTTTTCAATGTATAGTATCATATCATTTGCAGACAGGGCCAGTTGAACTTCTTCATTACCAAATTGGATACCTTTTGTTTCCTTCTCTTGCCTTATTGCTCTAGCTAGGACTTCCAGCACAATGTTAAATAGGAATGGAGATAAAGAGCATCCTTGTCTTTTTCCTGTTCTCAAGGAGAATGTTTTCAGCCTCTCTCCATTAAGAATGATGTTGGCCATTGGTTTTGCATATATCCCTTTATTATGTTGAGAAATTTCCCTTCTATACCTATTTTATTGAACATTTTTATCACGAATAGATGTTGGACTTTGTCAAATGCCTTTTCTGTGTCAATTGAGATGACCATGTGATTCTTTTCTTTCCTTTTATTTATGTGGTGGATTACATTGATTGATTTTCTAATGTTGAACCATCCTTGCATACCTGGTATGAACCCTACTTGGACATGTGTATTATTTTTTTTATATGATGCTGAATTCTATTGGCTAGAATTCTGTTGAGAATTTTTGCATCTATATTCATGAGAGATGTTGGTCTGTAATTTTCTTTTTTTGTGGTGTTTTTGCCTGGTTTTGGTATCAGGGTTGTGTTGGCTTCATAAAATGAATTCAGAAGTATACCTCCCTTTTCTATGTTCTGAAGAAGTTTGAGTAGTATTTGTGTAAGCTCTTCTCTGAATGTTTGGTAGAATTCTCCAG
>NW_004444311.1:427208-433451 GCF_000243295.1 Trichechus manatus latirostris
CTGTGCTGAATTCCTTTTGTTTGTGGATTTTTTTTTCATTTCTTTTGTTTTTGTAGGTTTTGTTTTTACTGAGACTTTATGTTTTTCTTCTGTATTTTGATGAGTAGGTTTGTTAACTTTCTTTGTGGTTACCTTGAAATTTACACTTACCTTCCTAGGTTTGAAGCAGTCTGTTATTACTTGGTATCGCCTTGCCTTCCTCTCCATTAGAAGGCTCTATACCTACACTGTTTATTCCCTCTTTTATTGTTCTGATGCTGTTGTCATTTACATATTAACTTCTCTGGTTCCCTGTTGTAATTCTTTTGGTTTAGGATAGTCCTTGAGAATTCATTTCCTAGGTTGGTGTTTGGCTGGTAGAATCCTGTGTTCTAGATTCAGCCTGTGGTCTGATTTTGTTTGTTCTCAGATTGATGGACTCCATTTAATAATTCTTGTAAGTTTGGTTTGGTTTTTACATAGTCCCTTAATTTCTGTTTATCTGGAAAGGACCTAATTTCACCATCATATTTGAATAAGAGTTTTGCAGAATATATTATCTTAGCTGGAAATGTTTTATTTGTAGTTTTTATATAAGTCATCCCATTGCCTTCTTGCCTGAATGATTTCTGCTGAATAATCCAAGCTTAGTCTTATTGTTGCTCCTCTGTATGTGACTTCTTGTTTTTTTCGAGCTGCTCTCAGGATACTTTGTCTTTTGTTTTAAGGGGAGTGATTATTATGTGCTTTCGTGATTTTCTTTTGGGGTCTATCCTATATGGGGTTTTGAGCTTCTTGGATGGTCAGCTTTTCATCTTTCATGATATTGGGGAAGTTTTCTGTCAGCAGTTCTTCAGTGATCTGCTCTGTGCTTTCTGTTTTCTTTCTTTTGTCCTGGAACTCCAATCACTTGAAAATGTTTCCTTTTGATTGTATCCCACGTAATTCTCAGGGTTTCTTCATTCTTTTTTCTGAGTTTTCCTCAAACAGATTTTTATCCAAGTGTTTGTCTTCAATTTCACTGATCTTGTCTTCCATCATTTCAAACCTGCTCCTCAGTCCTTCTATGATATTGTCCATTTCTAAAATGTTGTTGTTCATCTTTTGTATTCCTAATTGTTGCTTTGTATGATTTCTAATTGTGAATGTATTTTAGCATTTTTCCTGTATTATTTTCCTGAAGTCTCCAATTTTTTTGTGTGTATTTTCTATGAATTTGTCTCCCTTCCATGTTTATGTGTCTATTTTTTCCTCATTTTTGTCTGCTTTTTGCTTCAACTCTTGGATAATTCTGAGCATTAGAGATTTGAATTCCCTAACAGGTAGTTCTAGTGCCTTTTCTTCTTATGGAAAGTCATCTGGTGTTTTATTTGAATGCCTACTTGAACCGTCCTGTCCTATTTTTGTATATGTTTTGATACTGTCTACTGTCTTTGGAGTATTCAGTAGTTATTTTCCTTGTTTATTGATTGTAGATTTGTTTGTTTCTTCCTGCTCTTTTGTTCTATTTAGTTATGTCGGAACAGGTGGGCTGTGCATTCTTTGTTGTTTGCTCATTTGTGGGCATGATACTTTTCACCTCCTTGTCCAATGTGCAGGGTCAGTCACTCAGGTATGTTACAGCAGGGCAGGTCCAGCTGAAGGGGATTTGCTGGGATGGGTTGTTTGTGACGTGTACTAGGGCTGACAGCATGGGCCAGGAATCAGTTCAGGGCAGGTTCCGGTAGGCCACGCATGTGCTGCTTAGGAGTATGATGTTCAGTGCACAGTGCAGGTAGACAGGAAGGATGGGGGAAGTTTGTATGTGTGGAGCTAAGATGTGTATGGGAAAGAGGATAGAAAGAAGAGAGGAACAGGAGCTGAAAACATACACACAAACAAGCAAACAGAAATGACTGCTAAAGGAGCTTGCTGTTGGAGTGGAGAGATGAGAGACTGAGAAATGAAGAAAAAGAAAAAAAAAAAAGAAAAATGATAAAATAAAAATAAATGAATAAATAAAAATTTGATTTAAAAAAAATAAAATAAAAACACCCATGGATCCCATCAGTGCGGCTGCTAGGACTGGAAGTTGCTCCCAGGCCGTGAAGTACAGCCTGGCTACAGGGGATAGAGGTGTCACACAGTGCCAGGTATTCAGGAGACTTGAAAAGAAGGTAAGCAGAGAGATTTGAGAAACTGGAAATGAAGAAAGATGAAAATGGAAAAAGAGAGAGAAGAAAATAAGGGAACCAGAAAAAAGAAATGCTCCCAGGGATGTCACTGTGCATCTCCACAGACTAGGAGAGTAGCTCCCAAGCTACGCAGTACTGCCTGGCTAGCAGGGGCTCTCAAGCCAAGAAAAGAAAAAGAAAACAAACAAACAAATCAAACCAGAACAAATCATAACAAACAAACAAACAAAAAAAGTCCTGGGGTTCCCACCAGCATGACGGCACAGGCCAGGAAGCAGTTTCACAGTCAAGTGGTGTTTCGCTGCCTTTCAGGAAGAAGCAAAGGTGGCACATAGAGCCAAGTATTTGAGAGAAAGGAGTGGGGGGGTGGTGAGAGGTAAGGAAGAAATCTAAGGAAGCAGAAAAAAACAACACCAGCAGCCAACCAATAGCACTTAGGGAACCAGGCAGTGCAGGCGGGTGGAATCCAAGCAGCACCAGGGTGAATCTGGTGCCTCCTGGCCAAGAGACTGTGGCTACAGGAAGCAGAGGAGGCCGAGTTGGGGTGAAGAAGGGCTGGAGATGGGAAAGCGTATATCGCTGGTTACCGGTTGTTCTGTCTCCTGCTGGAAACTCCGTGAAGCTGCTTTTTTATACCCCCTGTTCGCTGATCTTGGATAGGAGTCCAAGATGGCAGATCCGTGCTGTGTTAGCTGATAGGGGACCTCTGCATGTATTTCTCCTTGCTCTCTGTTCTCAGTCAGTTTCTTATTCCATTCGATGCTTGGCTGAGTTCTTTGTCCCTCCATTTCATGCTTAGGGTTTCAGGATAGGCGTGTGTTTCTGTTTGACTTCGTTTTTCAGATCTTTGCTGTGGAGGGAGGACGTGGTGCTTCTGTCTATAGCGTCATGTTGCCCAGTAGTCTTTTTTTTTTTTTGAAAGGAGAGGTGTGATGACTTTAAAGTTCTTTACACATTGGAACTAAAACCAAAAGTCCTCTGAATAATGTTTTTGGTAGTCAAAAATAGAGGAAACTGCATCAATCCTTGTGATTTCTTTACACGGGTACAGGAGTAGAAGGCCATAATGGCGGTATTATATACCTAGGTTGACAGACTTGAAAATCTTTACAGTTTGTTGCATATCTTCATCATCAATCATGCAATCATAAGGACTAATGCCCTGTGATCTGAACGTAACTGGAAAACGTTTATTGGCATACAGAATAGTATTTCTAAAGATTTTTTTATATAGTCAACATGGAAAGTTACTGAGATTTGCAATAAGGCAAAATAGTCAAGTACTAGTAAACAAGATTTGATATAAAAAAGAAAAACAAAAAACCTGGTTGGGATACTGATTTGGAAGCTTCAAAGCTGGGTGGAACTGGGAAAATTAAGCATCTTTTTTGTGGCATTTTTTAAAATTATAAAAGTAGGAAAATAATATACATTATTTCCTATAGTTCTTAAAAATGGGCCTGGCATGTAAAATTCACTGAATATTAGTAATGGCTATAAGGATGATGATGATGGTGATGATAGTTTCCTTGTTGCTATTCCTATGACATCAGGTGCATCTCGTAAAAGTCTGTGGACTTCACGGTGTCTCCTATCATGCTGCATATTCTATTGCTAAGGGTGCTGCTTGGAATCAGAAGTAATCTTTAGATGGCAGGGTCGATCCTTACTGGCCTCTTCAGTAATGAAGAGCTAGAGCACAGCTACTTGCTAATATATCAAATAAACGCAATTTCTCCAACCAATAAGGTCTACTTTGTTAACGAAGAATCTCTTGAAGTCTTTAATAGAACACTTGATTATAGGTCATTCCAACATGAGTGTGTTGTGTGCTGAATCGTCTTTTAATGAATAGTACCAATGAGTTGAGTCTCATACAAGAGGAAGTTATCTGATGTATGCTTCAACTGGTTGGGAGATGTGTGTTATTATATAACCACGATCTTTTGATATTGATGGTAGAGATATATAGGAGTTTATTATTTCAAGAACCACTGGCATCTAAGCCTAAACATCACTTTCTTGGACAAGTCTTCCATAAACTCCAGTCTAAATCAGGACTCTGAGTTATAGTCTCTCACTTTTCTTGTCTACCGTTTAACACGGTTTGCAATTATGTCACAAGATAAGGCTGTTATTCCTTCATGAACTGGACATAGTACATACCCCCACCACTTTGGAATCTAAAGTAGTAAAAAATACAGAAAATAGTTATGCCCATAAATACCAAAATTTTAGCTGTTTTGGTAAGGCAGAGGAAAATGACTTGGTTTCAGAAAAAAAAAAAAAAAAGGCACCTCTGGGTGAGTTCAAACAGCCAACCTTCTGGCTAGTAGTCGAGCACTTAACCATTAGCATCACCCAGGATGCTTAATGACTGATAATACTGAGAATATTTTTATCTACTTACTAGCCATTTGAATATTCTATTTTTTTAATTAAATGCCTGGTTAAGTAAGTTTTCTTGCAAAATTTTTATATTGCTCATAAGCAATATTTGTATGTTCTAATCTTTGAGATATAAGAAGCATATAAAATAGTCTCTGGCCTCAAGAAATTTAGTCACTCTTTTTTAGGAGAATGTGGGGGAATAAGAAATTGAGTGCTGGAACATGTTTTTAAATTTTAAACAAAATTATTTCACACACGTTGCATAAATAGATGATGTCTATGTCCTCTCTTCTTAAATCTGGTAGATTTGTGACTTTCTTGTAAGCAATATAAGTGGCAGAAGTGACACTGCTTGACTTCTGAGGCTAGATCAGATAATGAAATGCAGCTTCCAGTTTAGTTTGCTCAAACACCCACACTTACAGCCCTAAGCCACTATTTAAGAATCTGGCTACCCTGAGTTTACCATACTCTGAGGAAGCCAAGCCTTTGGTCTTTGAACCCTCCGTGCCTGGATGCCAGACATGTGAGTGTAGGACCCTTCAAATTCTTCCCGCCCCCAGCCACTGAGTCACTGCCAGCATTTGAGTCTTTCAAGCTGAGGCTCCAGATATCGTGAAGCAGAGACAGATTGTCTCCACCATATCCCTTCTGAATCCTTGATCCTCAGAATTTGTGAATATAATATGGTTGTTGTTTTAAGTCACCAAGTTTGGGGATAATTTGTTACAGAGCAATAGTAACTGAAGCAAGGAAGATAATGTATATATCACAAAAACTTTTTTAGAATTTAGACAATTAATTAATTCTATAATAATTTAGGATTAAGATAATGGATACTGAATATGAAATCTAATTATGTACAATAAGAACCTTAGAATAATGCTTAGTATATCCTAATCATTTTGCTAAGGACTTTATATGCATAATCTTATAATTTTCTTAAGAACTCTACATATTATATATTATAATTATTTCTATTTAAAAAAAATGAAAAAAAGCATAAATTCAAAGAGGCAAAGTAACTTTCCCAGTGACACAGCCACAGCAAGGTCTCAGAGGCCCAAATGTGGTGTTTTGAAATTGGGAGGTCCCATGAGAGTTATCCCAAGTGTGAACAGTGAAGGAGGTCCGGCCTTTATATCTTATGTCAACCTGTCATTGGATGCAGGCTGTTCCTAAGAATCACTTTCATTAATATAAAGTTCAAAAATAAAATATACTAATCTATGGTGCTGGAAAAAAGGGGAGTATTTCCTGTTGGTGGAAGTATTGACTGAAAGGGGAAACTAAATGTGCTTCTGGGAGAGAGAGAACTGGTCGCTTTATTCATCTGGGTTATGGTTACAGGAATGTGCTTAGTTTTTGAATATTTCCTGAGCTGCCGGCTAATATCTTGTAAGCTTTTCTATATGTATATTGGACCTCATTTTTTTTTTCAATCTGCAATACAAATTCTGATTATCAAGACAAAGGTGAGTTTATTCTAAGAACATAAGTTTGGTTTTAAAATAAATTGTTGCCACTCGCCAGATTGACAGAATAAAAAAGAAAAACTCAAGTCATCACTTCAATAGATGCAGAAAAAAATATTTAATAAATACTATCATTCAAAAAACACTTGAAAAGTGTTTTATTTTCCATAGGAAGAACTTGTGGGTCATCTTTTATGTATGCTCCTCTGTAATTACCTTCTATC
>NW_004444311.1:441345-442597 GCF_000243295.1 Trichechus manatus latirostris
GCTGGCTTCAGAAAATGAATTCTGAAGTATCCCTTCATTTTCTCTGTTCTGAAATAGTTTGAGTAGTACTGGTATAAGCTCTTTGCTGAATGTTTGGTAGAATTCTCCAGTGAACCTATCTGGGCCAGGGCTTTTTTTTTGTCGTTGGGAGTCTGTTTTTTATTTTTTCTGTTTGTTTGTTTGTTTTTTCTAATAACCTTTTCAATCTCTTCTCTTGTTATGGGTCTGTTCAGATTTTCAAACATCATTTTGTGGTAGTTTTGGTAGTGTGTTTCTAGAAATTTACCCATTTCCTCTAGGTTTTCAAATTTTTGGAGTATAGTTTTTCGTAATATTCTGTTAAAATCCTTTTTATTTCAGCTGGGTCTGTTTTAATGTCCCTTATTTCATTTCTTATTTGGGTTATTAGCGTCCTCTCCTGTTTTTCTTTTGTCAGTCTGGCCAGTGGTTTGTCGATTTTGTTGATTCTTTCAAACAACCAACTTTTGGATTTGTTGATTCTTTCTATCACTTTTTTTCTTCTCTATTTCATTTATTTATGCTCTGATCTTTATTATTTCCTTTCTTCTGGTGGCTTGGGCTTTTTTACTACTCTCTTTCTATTCGTTAGAGTTCAGTAGTTAATCTTTTGATTTTTTCCCTTTCTTCTTCTTTGGTGTGTGCATCTATTGCTCTAAATTGTACTCTGAAGACTGCCTTTGCTTTGTCCCAAAGGTTTTGGTATGATGTGTTTTCATTCTCATTTGACTCTAGGAATTTTTTGATTCCGTCTCTGATTTCTTCTTTTAGCCAGTGGTTTCTAAGCAGGGTGTTATTCAGTTTCTATGTAATTGATTTTTTTCCTTGCTCTTCCTGTTGTTAATTTCTACCTTGATGGCATTGTGGTCAGAGAAGATAGTTTGTATTATCTCAACGTTTTCTATCCTGTTGAGGATTGATTTGTGGCCTAAGATGTGATCTATTCTGGAGAACATTCCATGTGCATTGGAAAAGAAAGTGTACTTTGCAGCTGTTGGGTGGAGTGTTCTATATATGTCTACGAGGTCGAGCTGGCTGACTGTGCCCTTTAGGTCTTCTGTATCTTTGTTGAGTTTCTTTCTAAATGTTCTGAGAATGGTGTGTTGAAGTCTCCTATTATTATTGTGGAACTGTCAGTTTCTCTTTTCAGTGCTGTTAAAGTTTGCTTTATGTATTTTGGAGCCTTGTCATTGGGTGTATAGCTGTTTATTATGGTTATGTCTTCATGATGGAT
>NW_004444311.1:442697-453884 GCF_000243295.1 Trichechus manatus latirostris
TTTTTGAAATGGCGTATCTTTGGCTATGTGTATTTTCACCAAAAAAAAAAAAAAACAAGTTGAGAATTTAGAGGGTTAAAATGTTGTGGGGTTGTTAGCCAATGTCATAAAACAGCATGTGTGTTACTGTTACATGAGAAACTATCTGTTCTGTAAGCCTTCACCTGAAGTACAATAAAATATTAAAAAAAAAAACAAAAAAGACTGTGTTTTATATACTTTCTACCTTTATGTATGATTTTTCCTTTATTTCAGGGCACTATAATTTTGCAACATTCTTTTATACTCCATTGTAACATTGGACACTTGTAGATATTTCATTATTTTCGTCATTATTTTATAGTTTAGCCATCAATAATATTGAGAATAACGACAAGTAAAAAGCTAAATGACATTCTAATTCACTGTGGAAGTGGCTCTGTAAACACTCATCTTCCGCTAAATGCACCATAGAGGAAATAGACAGGAGATGTGGTATTTCCTAGACATTGGATAGCCATTTAATCTTGCTACATTTACATGCATAATCCTGGTTTTATCTTCTCTACATTCTAGTTGTGGTTAAAGACTGTTGGCATATGAGATTATATTAGTGTACACATGTGTTTGTGGGTATAGCTTGCCAAGGAAAAATATATTGACCATAAGGACTTTTCCAAGTCAAATGAAGCTTACTTTAATTAATAATACTTTTCAGATGGTAAGCGTTTTTATATGGATCTTCATCAACCACATAATAAACATCACATCTTTTAAAAGTTGAGAATACTGGTTTTATAATTTTTGTTCCTTTTGATGCCTCAGATTCTAATTCTGAGCATTGTATTTTGGGTCACACGCTTCTTTATGAAATTGATTTTTTTAATTCTTCTTGTATTCTTTGTGTCAATCATGAAAAACACAATAGTAATGATGCTTGCCTCAAATATCCCCTATACCTTTTATGCTGCCTTTAATCTGGTTTTGGCTAGTAAAATATATATCAAAGCTTCTTCTGAGCTGTATTTTATATAAGAATCAATATAGCTCAAAATGAAGCCCTAAGAGTAGAATTCTAGGCTTTAGTTCAGGAGCTTTACGATAAAGAATTTTTGTTCCTTAAGACGTAGTTTCAGAATTTGGTAATTTGTTCTGTGTGGCTAAGATTTGCATAATTCATAAATTCATATCTCTGTAAAAGTGTAGTATTTCTCTATTGAAATAAGAAAATTACACGGGAAGAACTGTTTTCAAATTGCTAGGTGGCTGAAAGTATGCTTACTTCCCTTATTGGGAAGCAAAATAATCTAATGAAATTAATACCTGCTTTGGAATCAGATGTATGGATTCAAACCACAGAAAAGATGTTCATCACTTATGTTAACTAATGAAAATTATTTCACCTTCCAACCTCAATTTATTTACCTATGAAATGAATCCACCATCACTTTGGTCACATTTTAAGTATTAAATTAAATAACAGAATATTTTCACAATGTTTGTTATGTGCTAGAGTAGGCACTAAGATCTCTGCATATACAGTGAAACTTCTGAGAGCCAAACTCAGCAGGACTGCCTTGTTTTTCCAGGTCTCGAAAGTTTTCTGTCTTTGACAGGGTGCAGTCTTACCACTTTTCTATCGCTCTCTATTCATAAAAAATATTTGAGTCTTCCTTTTCTGGCATGTTTACACTTTATACAGGTTCTGGCCTTTCATATGTTTTACTGTATTAATTTATATGGGAGATATACATATACACTTATATATGTACACACAAGATGGATTGACACAGTGGCCACAACAATGGGCTCGAGCAAAACAACGATCACAAGGATGGGGCAGGACCAGACAGTGTTCTGTAGTACATGGGGTCACTATGAGTTGGAACCCACTCAATGGCTAACAACAACATACACACGTACACATACATGCACATATGTGTGCATCATATGGATATACATATATAGATATATATTGTCTAGGGCAGAGACTGATAGATAATTCAATAAGGATAAATCCTATTATTATTATAAGGAAAGTTGATGACATTTTTCATTTCGAGTATTCAATCACTTGACAAGAAAAAGCACCAGTGTTGCTTGGGGAATGAAATGCTAAAGCTAATGGTTCTTTTTTTTTAATACTAGATAGGCATGTAACAAGTAATTCATTTTTTTCATAATCATTAGTTAACATGAAAATGTGGCAATTATTGATTATTTAATATAAAGCTCATCTTTAAAGAGCCTAAAAATTCCAGAATGGCTCACAATACCCAGGATTGGGGGAAAAAAAGATTAACAAACAAACAAAATATTTGTCTTTGTTAACAGGTTTGTGAATAATGTCTGGAAAAAATTCCCAACAACATTCCATGATGGGACCAGTAAATCTAATAGTACAATTATGACAAGTTCAGGAGATTGTAATTTTTTTTTTTGGACAAAAGGGACTCAAACAGTATATGTGCAACTTGGAAAATATCACAACCAATTTTTTTTAATTGTATTTGGTAATCAAAACTTTATAGTTACAGGGATTACAAATCATCTTTTGCTCTTTTATTGCTGAGGACTTTCAAGATCCATCTAAAGCAATATAAATTGCTCTAATACCTGTTTTATACAGTTTGTATCTTAGTATTTATCATTAGGGATTTATATCTGCTCTGGATCTTTTCTAAAAATTTATTTGAATACTTACTGAGCAATAATCATCTTTAGCAATAGGGAAGAAATGATAAGGAGGAGAGGTATAACTCAATTTAATTTTTTCTTTTTTTACTTATTTTTTAACACTTTTGAGAACTCCTGCTGCTAAATGACCTGGGCTTCCACTTAATGTAAGACTGGTGTAAATACAGTGCTCTCAGGAGCTTCCACGTGCCCATAATCTTATTCCTAAATAGGTTTTAAAAACATATAGCTTGATAAAGAGTTTTCTTAGGCTGTTTCCAAATAGCATCAGAAACACAAAATCTCAGGAGTAAAGAATGAAGATTATAGGTCAATTTGATATTGCAAGAGTTGTTGGACTCGAAGGGAAGTTTGTGCCACAGGAAGGATGAGTGATCCGTTCTTCCTAGTTGAGGTGCCCAGCAATTAGATGCACTTCACGTGCACAGTAATCTCTTTGCAAAATCACTCATGATTTCCAACATACAAGAGAGCATGAACCAACAGGATGGAAGCAACGACCCTGGAATGAAATGAGGAAAAATTACAAGCATCCTGGGCTGAATTAGAATCAAATTTTTGTCAAGTACTCTAGCTAGAGAAATATGACAGAGGATGCAAACAAACAAAAACTCTACAGTTTAGTCATTATCCAAAGGCCATTTTGTGACAACAGGTCAATGCCCTGACCAAGCATCAGTAATGGAGAATGAAGCATCACCTGCAGGTTGAGAGATCCTGCTCCTGGTCAAAAATCTGTGCGTGATTTTTCCGGTCCAACCATCGGCAATTACAAAGGCTTTACCCGGCAGGCATCGCAGGGATAAGCTGCCCTCCCCCCACCAGACAGGTGCACAGCCAACGCGCTGAAGGGAGTTGCAGTCAGGGACTCGGGCCCCTGCCTGGCTAGCCATGCTTTTATGCATATCTGCATTCCTAGTCCAGGCTCATTTATTCAAAGCCCTCTTTCTAAGGGCCTTCTGGCAAAGGCCTTCCTCAGGCACCTCTACTGAAACTTCCTTATGGGACAAAAAATAGGGGAAGAAACTTGAAGACAATTTTCTCCACTCTAACCTGGTACTCAGTACTTTTTCTCTCCTAATCCTTCCCCCATACCCTCCCTGCAGCCCCTGGGCCCATAAAAGTCCAGGGGCCTTTTGTTCAGGGATTCCTCATTAACAGAGTTCCCCATATCTAGGTTAATCCATCTGACCCTTACCCAGTGCCATTCCATGGGGAAAAACAGAACAGGGAGAATCGGCACTTCCGTAAGGTTTAACCTCTTGCTTATGCTATTGCAGTGAGTGATTAAAGGCTTGACTGCTACTTCCATTGTTGCTTGTTGTCTTGATTGGTAACTCCAACTTCTGGCAGCTCCGCTCAGCTCAGCTCAGCTCCTTAATACAAATAACAGAAAGCAGGAGGAATCTCTGACAGTTCTGAGGAGGCAGGACTGCCCTGGAATTGTGGGGTAGGTCAAAATTTAACAGAGACAGAGCAAGCCACACCTAAACAAGCCTTGGCTAATTTAGCTAAGAGTTGTCTGTCTGAAACATACAGTGCAGCTTTTTGAACTTCCCTTTTCTCATCTATATGGTGGCATTAACAATAATACATGCTCTAACTCTTCTTTTTTTCCTGTGATGGACAATTGAGATAGTTGCATGAGAAAGAACACCACAAACTGGAAGGCAGGAGTAATGGGACTGGACAGACTTATAATGTCCATGTTTTAATGAGAATGATACAATGTAGGACAGCATAACTAAATTCCATACAATTAAATCTGTAATATAATGAAGCTCTGTCTCCTTTTCTATTTTGAATTCTTCAGGATTATCACCAAATCTGACTATTAAGTATCTGCTATTGCATTGGTCTGTAAGTAAATCTCATGCTTTTATATCTCAATTCTTGGCTACACTGAAATGTTATATTACACTATTTTTATATTATTTTCTAACTTCACCGCATTAGGCAAATCTGCTGCAAAAGATCTCTTTAGTGTTAAAAAGCGAAGATGTCTCTTTAAGGGCTAAGGTGTGCCTGACCCAAGCCATGGCATTTTCAATTGCCTTATATGCGTGCAAAAGCTGGACAATGAATAAGGAAGACCTAAGAAGAAGTGATGCCTTTGAATTACGGCGTTGGTGAAGGATATTGAATATAGCACAGACTGCCAAAAGAAAGAACAAATCTGTCTGGGCAGAAGGACAGCCAGAATGCTTCTTAGAAGCAAGGATGGCGAGACTTTATCTCACACACTTTGGGCATGTTATCAGGAGGGACCAGTCCCTGGAGAAGGACATCATGCTTGGTAAAGCAGAAGGTCAGTGAAAGAGAGGAAGACCCTCAACGAGATGGACTGACACAGTGGCTATAATAATGGGCTCAAGTATAAGAACAATTATGAGGATGGTGTAGCACCTGGCAGTTTCCTTCTGTAGTACATGGTGTTGCTATGAGTCGGAACAGACTCAACGGCATCTAACAACAACAATTTCTTTTAAAACGTACTGATGCTAAAGCCAGCATAAACCATTATCAAAGGAGGACTATCTTTTCTTTCAAAAAGAAAACTTAATATAAATGTATGAAAAACTCTGAAATTAATTGAAGTTCCCTCGGTGATGCAAACAGTTTGCACTCAACAGCTAACATAAAAGTTGGCCATTTGAACCCACCCTCAGAAAAAAGGCCCGGTGATCTGCTTCCATTAAGATTACAACCAAGAAACCCTACGGATCAGGTCTACTCTGTGACACATGGGGTAGCCATTGGGCAAAATCAAGGCTAATTAAATATCTGAAGCCATTGCAGAATCTGAGATTTCACTCATACTTGTGAGAGTTTAACAGTTCTAGGAAGTGTATGTATGCGTGTGTGTGTGCGTGTGTGTGTGTGTGTGTGTGTGTGTGAGAGAGAGAGAGAGAGAGAGAGACACGGAGGCAGACAAAGGGGGGAGTGATCAAATGATCAAGCAGGCTTAGCCTCATCGTTCAGTTACAATGGACTGTTTTCCATCTGTCCTACTCTGGATTACAATTTATCAAGTCAATCAGTCAATTAGTTCATACAACAGACTTTAATATCTAGCTTAGTTTTGTCTTTCCATACACACCTTTTGAAAGGAATATTGTTTTACGTGAATAAACGCTTTTTCTGAGCAAATACCAAATGTATACTTTTGTTTTTCACACTGCGGGGAAAAAAGCACATACACAGCACACCATTATTTATTCGTGTTTGGTGTTTCGTTTGCCACAAAGCAGCAATCATAAATAACAGCCAGTAGAGGACAGAGACTCAGCCTTTAATAATATTGTTTTGGGAATACATCACCTAGCACTGAAAATGTCACATAAAATTCATATCCATAGCTTTTTACAGAGGAAAAAAAAGAACAGTTGCGCTTTGCAATACTAGCACCATTCTCCAGAAAATAAAGAAAGACACTGCAAGGTCTGTCTTTTTTCACACTTATTTTTGGTATCCGGAGCTATGTTTCAGGGTTGTATTGATTTTCATTCTGGCTGTGGTTGATTAATGTTTCAGGAAGGAGTCAGGTGCATTAATGTAGAGTTGAATAGAAATATCAGTGCACTTTCTCAAGCCAAGTGAGGGGGAGGGAGGGGTGGCAAAACCAACCCACCTACTGATCTTATCTGGTAATGTGCACATACAATACAATGAGTCTCTAAAACTGAAGACCACATGGACTGGTTAACAGGAAGCTTGACACTTTTTCAACACTAGTTACTGTTGTCAATGACTTGGCAGCCACTTCTTACAAAGAATAAAATGCTAGTATTTTTGTGAGAACACTAATGATTTTTTTTTTTTAGGTTTAATCACTAGGTTAAGTGTGTTCACCTTATAAATTTGCTTCCCAGAAGGTGTCTTCTTTAGTAATTGCTTTTCCTTGATAAGGATTTCTCACTCATTACAGGAAAACTGCAAATGTAATAGTTGAAGTACTACTCCACTGTAGTAACATTTTTCATCCTGACCCTATTCACAAGATTGAGAAATTGCTAGTCAATTGAATGTTTTCTATTTGCTCTTTTACCACCTGTGTTTTTCTATGTTAATAGCTCATTTTCCACTATTCATAATTCCTTTCTTCATATCAGCTTGGGTTTTCTTATTATATGACTGTTACAATGATACTCACAGATTACTCTGAACCTATTAAAACATCTAACATGGTGTCATCCAAATAAACAATCACATCTAATTAATGTGGCTTGCAAACATTCATTCATTTCTAAGAAGGAAACAAATTCTACAGAAAAAATAGGTAACCATTTAGACCCACTGATTATTACTGCATTTGCTAAATATGCTATTTAAAAAAATGTTAACTATACACTGAGTGAAAATACATTTAATTAAACAGGCTGTTAGTAATTCAATCCAGCCTGTTACCGGAAGTTATTTTAATTAGAGCTTTGGAGTAAGCCAACACCTCTTTTGTCTTCTTTGGTAGTTCTCATATTCCCTAAAATTATATAGCTTACTAAGAACATGATTAAAAATTCAACTGAAGATGCCTTTAAATAATGCCAAGGGCTAATAAACTCCAGTAAGTCTAGTAGACATATAGTAAGGAACTGGTTAGTAATGAAAAAAGTCTACATGTAGTAAACAGGAAATGCCCCTGCCATCAAGGTCCAATGCATTTGCTTATCTTACACGTCTTCAGTTTTTTAAAACAATGTCATGTGTCAGTTTGCTTCAAATGTGAACCACAACTTTGATGAACAACAGCTTTTTGTTTTCCTGAACTTACAGGATAGCTTTCATTTCTTAATGCTGACACGACGAAGTAATGTGGCTTCTTATTCACCTCAGATTTATCCAGGCTAAACATCGTATTTCTTATTGCATGTGGCCCATTTATTTTCGGTGAAACACTCTTTCTGGAGTCCTCAAATTGTGTCATCTGGACTAATTGCTTTCTTGACGTATTCCAAAACTCTTAACTTCAGTGTCCTCTCGGCTATACTGGAATCCCTGTTTCCTGACTGGTTCCCTTTTTTAATTTATTTTTTCTTTGAAGTACGGGACATTGTTTTGTTTGTGGTACATTGTCAAGTATATTCCTCAGAAAGAGTAATGAGGAAAAAATATTCGTATGTTCTTGCATGTCTGAAAAGATCTCTTTTTTAAAAAAAATTTTATTGTACTTTAGATGAAGGTTTACAGAACAAATAGTTTCTCATTAAACAGTCAGTACACACACTGTTTTATGACATTGGTTAACAACCCCAAGACATGTCAACACTCTCCCTTCTCGACCTTTGAGGCCCCCCTTCTGTTTTCTGGTGAAAATATACATAGCCAAAGCTACACCGTTTCAAAAATTTCTACATGTACAATTCAGTGACACTGATTACATTCTTCCAGTTGTGTTGCTATTCTCACTATCCTTTTCCAAATTATTCTATCACTATTATCTTCAAGTCACTGCTTCTAGGCTTCCCATCAAAACTTTTGAGTTGCTGTTGTCAATTTGATCTCACATAGATAATTCTTTTTTTTTTTTTTAACCTTAGATGAAGGTTTACAGAACAAATAGTTTTTCATTAAACAGTACACATATTGCCCTATGACAATGGTTAACAACCCCACAACATGTCAGCAATGTCCCTTCTCAACCTTGGATTCCCTATCACCAGCATTCCTGTCCCCTCCCGCCTTCTAGTCCTTGTCCCTGGACTGTTGTGCCTCATTAGTCCCATTTTGTTTTATGGGGCTGTCCAATCCCCAGCTGAACGGTAACCTCAGGAGTGACTTTACCACTGAGCTAAAAGAGAGTCCGGGGGCCATACTCCTGGGGTTCCTCCAGTCTGTCAGGCCAGTACATCTGGGTTTTTTTTGTGATGTAGAGTTTTGTTCTACATACTTCTCCAGCTCTGTCCAGGACCCTCTGTTGTGATCCCAGTCAGAGCAGTCAGTAGGCACCACCCAGCTGTAATGGACTCAGTCTGGTGGAGGCAGTGGTAGCTGTGGTCCATTAGTCCTTTGGACTAATCTTTTCCTTGTATCCTGTTCTCCTCATTCTCCCTTGCTCCCGAAAGGGTGAGACCAGTGGAGTATCTTAGATGGCTGCTCACAGGCTTTTAAGACCCCAGATGCTACTCACCAAGGTAGAATGTAGAACATTGTCTTAATACACTGTGTTATGCCAATTGAGCAAGATGATCCCCGAGATCAAGGTCCCCACAGCCCTCCGCACAGTAATTCAGTCCATCAGGGAGATTGGATGTGTCTATGGAGCTTGCATGACCTTTCCTTGTACAAGTTGTGTTGGCTTCACCAGTACTGTGTACTGTCTTACCCTTCACCAAAGTTACCACTCATTGTCTATTGAGTGTCCCTCCCCAAATCTCCCATCCCCCGTAACCAGCAAAGATTGTTTCTTTTTGTGTGTAAACTTTTACATGAGTTTTTACAGTCGAGGTCTCCTACAATATTTGTCCTTTTGTGATTGATTTATTTCAGTCAGCATAATGTCCTCCAGTTTCATCCGTGTTATGAGATGCTTCACAGATTCATCACAGTTCTTTATCGTTACATAATACTCCATTGTATGTACCAACTTTGCTTATCCATTCATCTGTTGATGGACATCTAGGTTTTTTCAAACTTTTTGCCATGGTGAACGATGCTGCAATGAACATGAGTATGCATATGTCTATTCGTGTGACTGCTCTTATTTCTCTAGGATATATTCCTAGGAGCGGGATTATTGGATTGTATGGTATTTGTAATACTAGCTTTCTAAAGAAGTGCCATATCGTTTTCCGAAATGGTTGTATCATTTTGCATTCACACCAGCAGTACATAAGACTTCCGATCTCGCCACAGCCTCTTCAATATTTGTTATTTCCAGTGTTTTTGATTCATGCCAGTAATGCCGGGGTGAGATGGTATCTCATTGTGGTTTTAACTTGCATTTCTCTAATAGATAGTGATCACGAGCATTTCCTCATGTGTCTGTTGGCCGCTTGAATGTCTTCTTTGGTGAAGTGTCTGTTCGTTTCCTTTGCACATTTTTTAATTGGATTATTTGTCTTTTTGTTGTAGAGATGTTGGCTTTTCTTGTAGATTTTAGAGATTAGATCTTTGTCTGACTTGTGATGTCCAAAAATTTTTTCCCAGTCTGTAGGTTTTCTTTTTATTCTTTTGGTGAAGTCTTTCGATGAGCATAAGTGTTTAATTTTTAGGAACTCCCAGTAATCTATCTTATCTTCTGGGGTTTGTGTGTTGTTAGTTATGGTTTGTATCTTGTTACTGCCGTGCATTAGGGCCTCTAGCGTTGATCCTATTTTTTCTTCTATGAACCTTATAGTTTTTGGCTTTATATTTAGGTCTTTGATCCATTTTGAATTAGTTCTTGTGTGTGATGTGAGGTATGGGTCCTGCTTCATTTTTTTTTGCAGATGAACGTCCAGTTTTGCCAGCCTCATTTGTTCAAAAGACTGTCTTTTCCCCATTTGATGGACTTTGGGCCCTTGTCAAAGATCAGGTGACTGTAGGTGGATGGATTTATATCTGGGTTCTCAATTCTGTTCCATTGGTCAATGTATCTGTCATTGTACCAGTACCATGCTGTTTTGACTACTGTAGCTGTATAGTAGGCTCTGAGGTCAGGTGGTGTGAGTCCTCCTACTTTATTCTTCTCCTTCAATAGTGCTTTACTTATCCGGGGCTTCTTCCTGTTCCATATAAAGTTAATGATTAATTTTTCCATCTCTTTAAAGAATCTTGTGGGTATTTGGATCAGGATTGCATTGTATTTGTAAATTGCTTTCAGTAGAATTGTCATTTTCACAATGTTGAGTCTACCTATCCATGAGCATGGTATAGTTTTTCCATGTATGTAGCTCTCTTTTGGTTTCTTGCAGTAGTGTTTTATAGTTTTCTTTGTATAGGACTTTTACATCCCTGGTTGGATTTATTACTAAGTATTTTCTTTTTTGCGCTGCTGTTATAAATAGTATTGTTTTCCTGATTTCCTTTTCATTGTTCTCTTTATTTGTGTATAGGAATCCAACTGATTTTTGTATGTCTATCTTATATCCTGCTACTCTGCTGAATATTTTTATTAGTTCCAGTAGTTTTCTCATGGAGTCTTTAGGGTTTTCTATGTAGAGTACCATATCATCCACAAACAGGGACAGCTTAACTTCTTCATTACCAATCGGGATGCCCTTTATTTCTTTTTCTTGCCTTGTTGCTGTAGCTAGGACTTGCAGCACAATGTTAAATAGGAGTGGAGATAAAGGGCATCCTTGTCTTGCTCCTGTTCTCAAAGGGAATGTTTTCAGCCTCTCTCCATTAAGAATGATGTTGACCATGGTTTTTCATAGATGTCCTTTATTATGTTGAGAAATTACCCTTCTGTACCTATTTTATTGAAAGTTTTTTTCAGGAATGGCAGTTGGACTTTGTCAAATGTCTTTTCTGCATCAATTGACATGATCATGTGATTCTTTTCTTTCCTTTTATTGATGTGGTGGATTA